>NC_059075.1:78951392-79254423 GCF_020497125.1 Mauremys mutica | reverse complement strand
GTTTGTTTATCTGCCGCGTCGGCAAGTTCGGCCGATCGCGGCTCCCACTGGCCGCGGTTCGCGGTCCCAGGCCAATGCGGGAGGCAGGAAGCCGCAGCCAGAACATCCCTCGGCTCGCGCCGCTTCCTGCCTCCCGCATTGGCCTGGGACCGCGAACCGCGGCCAGTGGGAGCCGCGATCGGCCGAACTTGCCGACACGGCAGATAAACAAACCGGGCCGGCCCGCCAGGGTGCTTACCCTGGCGAGCCGGGAGCCACCGGTTGCCGACCCCTGGTATAGATGGTGTATATATCCTCCTAAGCATCAGTTTGGTCAGCGATCAGGAAAATGCCAATGTGAACACACGGGTAATGTGGAAAATGGAAATCCTTGTTCCTATCTTGCTATGTTTCATGTGACAATGGAAACAAATTAACCCAGTTGGGTACTTGATATTGAGCCTATCTGAGTATTAGTATTCATTAAGTTTCAGTCAGCAATTCTTCATTCACCAAGTTTCAAAATTAAAAAAAAAATAAAAAATTGCAAGACTCCTTGAAGTAAAAGAGATCACAGAGTCCCCAAGCCTGAGAACATCAGCTAATGTGTATGTTCTGTACTCTGCAAAGTAATGGACTTTGTAAGCTAATGTCTTCTTTGAGAAATAATAGGCAATTATGAGGAAATGTGCAGTATCAGTTTTTTTTATTTTGTAGCTTAGCTCAACCTGTGTGCAAATTTGTTTTAGCAACATTTATTTGATTTTTATTTACATTCAAGGAAATATCCTGTGAATGCAATATTTCCAACGAGAATTCACAACTTTTATAGCTGACATAATGACATTAAATGTAAACATTATTAGCCCAGTGGTGTTATGAAGCAGTTCTGTTCCATGTGCTTACAGAGTTAAATAAGCTGAGTTCAGTTCCTAAAGTAAGTTTTGCTGGGGTTTACTTCTGTTTGCCCTGAAGAGCCAGCACATCTTAGGGAGAGTGGTCTCTTGTTGTTCTTTGTCAAAAAAGCAGCTTATTAAGGGCTGATCTTGGGCTGATTCCTCCCTTCCAATGCAAAACTCATTAATTTAGAGGGATGTAAGTTCTGTGAAGATCTCCACTGAGATCTTCTTTCTGGATCATTCTATGGGGAAAGGATGATGACTGCGAAGAGGTTGTGGGATGCACCCACAAACTCTCAGCTAGCTCCCTGGTGATCTGCAAAATGTTAAGACCTTCCACAATCCCTTTGTACCTCCACAGTATATCTGTGCAGCCACAGACACTTTTATGATGTCAGAGGATACCCACCCTGAAGAGACCTTCATGGGAAAGAATTATCCTAGGCTGTCTTATCTTTCCTGCCACATCTGGTGGTCTGGCCTGACTGCAGAAGCAGAGATCCTGATGAACAGACCCTCTGATCAATAACCTCATAACATATATGCTGCCACCAATCCTTGTTCAGGAATGTTCCTATGTCAGGGGATTTTGTTGTGTGGATGATGAACATGTGTAGCAGTTTCCTGACTCTTATGTGAGGGCAGGTCCTCAGGGGCGGCTCTAGGGATTTTGCCGCTCCAAGCATGGCAGGCAGGCTGCCTCCGCAGGCAAACCGCCAGAGGCAGCCTGCCTGCCGCCCTCACGGCGACCGGCAGAGCGCCCCCCAGTGGCTTGCCGCCCCAAGCACGCACTTGGCGTGCTGGGGCCTGGAGCTGCCCCTGCAGGTCCTCCTTCCTCAGCTGAATCACAAACAGGGAAACATTTCTAATAGTGTCTGGATGACAACTCAAAAATTATATCCTGCTCATACAGCAATGCTTCTCAAATTAGCACTCAGCATCCTCCCTTCTAAGAGCTCCCTTGATTTTAGTTTCACAAAAGATGCTAATGTTTTACAAGTTTAATTTGTGAAATTGCTTTGTCATAAATCAGTGCCTTTATTTTGACTTTTATTGCATTTTAATTTCTGTCTGGAAGAGCCCTAGGTGTAAATAATGATTGTGAATTCTGTGTCAAGTTAAAAAAAATGCTTTCACATCTCTAGGATACATGGGAAAGAAGAACATTCTTTTAGGAGTGGGAAAAGGAAAAATACACTATACTCCTGGCATGCAGTACTTTTTTTTTTCCTAAGGCCAAAGAGGTGGCAAACACATACATGATTATTAATGAATTCAGTAACTACTGTGGAAACTGTCAGCTATAAAGCCTCTGCAGTGTGGAGCCTGCCACAGCTGGTGGTCTGGCCTGACTGCAGAAGCAGAGATCCTGAAGAACAGACCCTCTGATCGATAACCTCATAGCATATATGCTGCCACCAATCCTTGTTCAGGAATGTTCCTACATCAGGGGATTTTGTTGTGTAGATGATGAACATGTGTAGCAGTTTCCTGACTCTTATGTGAGGGCAAGTCCTCCTTCCCCAGCTGAATCACAAACAGGGAAACATTTCTAATAGTGTCTGGATGACAACTCAAAAATGAAGCTGTCCCCTATGGGTGGAGTCTGGGGTTTATCAGTTCAAAGACGCTATTCATCAGAACAATCATGGCGTGTGTGATGTGGGAGGTAGCCTCTCAACAGTCATACCCCCCCCCTCAAGCCCCAACAGTTAGCACATTTTAAAAATGTAAATACATGACCATTGTGGAAAAATATAAATCACCATTCACCAAAGCACATCCTGCTATTCTGCTCCCCGCCCCACTAGATATGTAGGGAAGGATGGTCTGGTAGATAGGGCATAGAATTTAGACTCCAGAGAGCTGGGTGCAATGCCTGCTCTGCCAGAGACTGCCTTTGTGACCTAAGGCAAATCATATCTATCCTGTCCCTTAGTAAAGTGAGGATAACAGCTCCCTACCTTTCAGGGCTGCTGTGAAGATAACAACCATTAATAATTGTGAGGCACTCAGATACTATGGTGATGAAGGCCAGACAGACAGTGTTTTGTCCAGAGACTTTTGTACAAAAGAAGCATTACAACATATTAATGAATTTGATACTTTTGAAAAATGCTGGCTCCACAACCAGGGAGAGTGAAGTCCTCCATTTGTCGACAGAACATGCACAGCAGGAGAAGCAGCCTCAAGTGTGCTTCAACCCTGATATACAGACATCACCTTTTGGGAGCTCAGTATCCCAGTTCAGTCTTTGACCCCCTCCACTGAGTTTGCCACACAGGCACTTTTTCTATGGTTTTGCTGCAATTTACTCAATGTCTAAAATAATGCTCTCACAGCTCAAGGTGGAACTGACAGTGGATACATCTGTCCTATAGATACAAGCAAGAAGAATAAATGCCATCTGACAGTTGTTAGTGTTGATTCCCCAGCAAAAATAGCTAGCTACTCTGCCCTATGTCCCTTTGTTGCCATATGCCCTTTTAAAGTTTTAATTTACAGCCTGTGCCTCTTGGTCCTATCATTTGGCCTGTTGTTATTGTAACATTTGTCTAACATCACTGCTGTTCCTGTCTCAGGTATCCCTTTATAGGGGTTACTGCATGCAGTGTTGCAGATGTTGCCTGTAGTTTGCTGGAGGTGGATAATTTTTTCCCCCAGCATCGAAACACAGTCAGTCATTGTTAATTGCTACAAGACGGAGTGTGGCTAATTTCAAATTCAGCTGAAGCTTGCTCTTTGCTTTAATGTGTCATCCTACCCAATCATAATATAATTTACTGGAGGTGAATAAAAAACTTTTTCTTGTGACATTTGAGATGTTTTGTTATATGGATTCTGGCTATGTTCCTTTTATCATTTGTTATGGTACAGGTGATCTCTTAATGGATTTACATATAATGAAGGGCTCTTAATGCCATTCAATTCCTTTCTAGTCCTTTAGAAGTGATCAGCCTTTACAAACTCTTGTGTTCTGTATGTTTTATTGGCCAGACTGGCTGCTAACAATGAACATTTGCTGTTTGGAATCACGATCCGGGAGGTGAAGTTTAGCTTTCCAGTCAGGAGTAAACCAGGGCACATTTCCCATAGTGATATCTTCATTACATTATGTCAGCCTTATTTGGCAATGCAGAAAGGACAGAAAGATCTATTAGGCTATAAACTTGTGAAAAATGTGTGAGCCTCTTGGAAGTACCTTCTTAAGGCATTCCCTATATCCTGCTCACAGGATCGAGCTAGAGGAAAAGCGATTGCCTGCATCTTCAAGGGACAAAACTTTATATACTTCTGAGTTTTAAGAAATAGTTTTATTAAGACTGTCCCAAAGTATCCCCAAATGCACTGACTACAGTTATGTTCCTCCTTTATTAGAAGACCCTCCTCTACTAAGAAACGAGTTTGGTGATCTCTTGAGTGGTCACTTAGGAGAGGTTTAAATGTTAATATAATAAAGAGATTGTGCTTCTTCCCAACCCATCAACTCCTCAGAATTTTGCAGGAAAGTTACTATAATAATAATTTCAAATAAAAAAAAGGGTTTCAGAGTAGCAGCCGTGTTAGTCTGTATCCGCTAAAAGAACAGGAGTACTTGTGGCACCTTACAGACTAACAAATGTATTTGAGCATAAGCTTTCATGGGCTACAGCCCACTTCATCGGATACATAGAATAGAACATATAGTGAGGAGATATATATACATACATATACATCTCCCACCTTTTCATGTTCTCTGTATGTATGTATATATATCTCTTCACTATATGTTCCATTCTATGCATCCTATGAAGTGGGCTGTAGCCCATGAAAGCTTATGCTCAAATAAATTTGTTAGTCTCTAAGGTGCCACAAGTACTCCTGTTCTTTTTGCAAATAAAAAAAAAAGTGAACTGAAATTTTCTTCCCAACTGCAAGCACATCCAAACTGGAGACATTTTTGAGATTCAGAGAAAAAAAATTATATATATATTATATATATATATATATAACTTCACTTTCTTTTTCTCTTCTTGCTATACAATTCATATCAGAGTTATTTCTGGTGCTAAGGAGAGGAAATAGAAATGCGGGCCCACCATGAGCAAGGTTGTTCTCATATATTAGACACAATTAGGAGCAAGGAGAATCAGAAATGATGTGAGAAACACTGCTCCTGTGAGATTTGCAGCCCCACTTCTACATATAAGTCAATAAGAACTGAAAGTATGGATGTCTTTATGGGGGGGAGGGGAGTTGAGTTGAGTATAATGCAAGATGATGTTTGTTGGACATAATACCTTTAAGATGGATAACCTAGCAGAAGCTCTGCAACAAGAGTGGGCAGACATGTTTTTGGATATACTAACTGATCATGGGGTCAAGGTGCAAAATTAAAGATCTAGGATCAGAGATCAAAAGAGCCTTCAAAGTTCCACAGTGTTTGGATCAATGTTTTTGGGTGGCTCCATCTCTAGTGCTATGCCCCTCAAATAACATTTTGCTACACTTCAGTTCTGTTGGATTGTGTGTGGGGGGGTTATGCTATATGAAACCACTGCAACTGAAATGATTATCTACTCCAAAATGATAATCCTCCTCTTTAATAAATTAAGTATTATTTATGAACCAGATTCTCAGCTGGTGTAAACTGATGCACCTCCATTTACTTCAACAGACTTTAGAGTCTGTTTACCTCAGGCACATATTTCTATGCGGGTATTTTTTGCATTTCTTTGTAGAAACTATAGCACCATTAATAGACCTATAACATGCCTGTAAGTGAGAATATTAGTTTTTAGGTGTTGTGTGGACTTGAAAATCTAGTACATGTGCCAGGCCTTTTGTAGTTCATCTTCCAGGCCTTTTTCAAACCCACATTGTCAAGAAAACGCAGGTTTGTTTAGCACCTGTGCAGATCAAGCTCAGTGTTTAAAAGATTATATTCACACCATCAGACATATTACCCTTTTCGGTGTAAATCAGGCATCCATTTCCAGCCATAGGGCCGGCACTGTTAGCACTTTGTATTCTCAGTGCTACAGGTTTCCATAATGCTGGTGATGTGGGATGGACTTTGGAAAGTTCTGCTGAATGCTAAGTAAGCGGGAGGCACTTTCAGACCAGACCTTCCACCCTACACCTTTCTTTGTCTTCTTCAATACTTGCTTCCCAAGTTTCAACCTCTCCCCAACACTCCCCTATATGCTAAGCAGCCAAATTCACATAGTCACTATCAGTAATTCCTAAAACCCCAATGTAACCCCAGCAAAGCCTGCGCAGTGTGGTACTCTGCCCCCCTCTAGTGGTGGCTAAACCACCCAGCGATTGATGAGCCTGCTATAGCCTTGGACATCCTTTAGCTCAGGCAGGAGAGGCTTATGCATTAAGCTCCCGAGGTACCAAGTTTGATCCCTACGCTGAGAATCAGGATCTGTCACCATTGGGCCTATAAAAAAAGTACCCACAAACTAAACCTAACCTTTGGTTTAAGGAAGTATAAGGGTCTGATCCAAACATTGGAATCTTTCCATTCACTTCAGTGGCCTTTGGATCAGGTACTAAAATTAGTGTAATTTATAACTTCTTCCTTAGCTTGTAAATTATGTCAATTTAGCTTCACTGACCACTAATTTACACACCTTATACAGATCAGCTATGAATTTGACCCTCTGCGTTTTATAAATAAAAGGGTTAAATTTAACCAGAAGGGTGAAATGAGGTTTCCATGGCATCTCCCTGGCAATGATCACTCTGATCATGGAGTATTGTCCATTAATAACCACACTACACAATGAATGAGGAACAAGTCCAAAGTGAGTTTAGCACACACATTCCCTTTGGGAACTGGTGACAGAGGAATTTACATTGTAATGGTTTAAATTTCCCCCATCAATTTATCATTGTGTCAATGAATGATGTCTTCATTTCTTTTATAAAACAAGAGCTGACATGGTCATTAAAGAGACACAGAATCCCAGCCAATTTAGGAGTCTCTTATACCCTATGCAAAATGCTATTAACATTTTGAAAACCAGCCAGATGGGGTACATCCAGAACAGACAGAGAAGGAAATAAAAAAGATTGCTAAGGAACCTGCAGAAGCAGACAGGGCTGGTTGTTTACTGCTAACAACTAAGCATGTTGTTCTACAGTAACACACATTTACCATTTGGGATGTGTCCCATGTAATATTTAAACTTCTGACAGCTGGGTCAGGAGAGAATCCACGTGAAGCAAAAAGAAGCCATAGGCACTTGCTAAAAACTCTAGCCGAGCCAACACTTTTGCAAAACTACAGCACTGTGAATTATTCAATGGCAGCAAACCACCAGCCAAATAAATAAATAAAATACATTAAATAAAGCACGCAGCAGCAGGTAGCATGGTGCTAGTATGAGTGCGGTGCGGAAAGCGGAAGGAGCTATGGAGGGGAAGAATGGAAGCACAGGACTAACAGTTACAAAGTAGTGAGTGTTGAAATGCTTGGATTATACAGCCATGTTGTCTCAATGTTATATTTAAAACATTCACATCTGCAATCAGAGAGGAGGATGAGATTCGACTGATCATTATATTGCACAGAGGATAGCATCTGCTGGCTGCAAGCAGGGCCATTTGTTTGGCAGAACAAATCTGCGACCGCAGGGAATTCATCCCAGCAAATTTACTGCCACTGACACTGTGTTACGGTAGCAAAACTGAGGATCAGCTTATCACATGATATACATGGCTGCTGAAGGAATACGCCATAATAGGTTATTTGATATGAATTACCTGAACCACTAGTGTGGGCTCTAAAGTGGCACTGACTACAGCAGCAAGAGCTGAATTGAACTTTATAAGGAGTGAACTGCTACATTATGCATTAAATAGCACCGTTTCCAAAATATATCAAAAGTAATTCAAAGCTCTGACTTAATTACTTATACTATCTATAAGGCCATTCTAAAAAGGTGGTATCTGATTATTTTGTGACTGTATATGTTAGTTGGATCTGTTTTCCAGCAACCCTGATATGGAAATTTATATGCAGTGGCAAATTACATCAAGTCATTTACAGCTGTTTAATTTCATTAATACACTCCATAAGAGAAATTGAGCTCCACATCTCTCCTTTTAAGTACAAATAACCCCCTGGGTGACATACTGTATAAAACCCAATTACTGTATATAATAAAATGACACCACAAATAAAAACAAATTTCCTAATTCAGTTACATTCAGAAACAAACACTTAGTAAACATGCATTTGGCACTGACTCAGCAATCAGCACCAACAGATAGCTTACAATAATAATCTAAAACATGATTATTGGTGTCAGGTGAACAGGGCTACAGAACCCAGGCTGGCCCATGATTTCTTGATTCCATTGCATAGGTTCAGTGCAGGGAAAGTAGGTTGTTTTTCATCAGGCTCTCAGTGGACTCCACGTGACAGAGCTGGGCTCTGTATCACCTCTCCATGGGGTCAATATTTCAATGTCTCGCTAAAATCTCAGTCAACAGATTTGTGAATCTATCTGTTTTGGATATGCCAATTCAGGTTTTGCACCCATAAAACAAATGTGCTTGCAGTTATTAGTAGCACTTGTTATTTCTTTTAAAGGGGGGGCTAGGTTAGCTCTCGACATTGTGTACATATATAATAAAGGATACTTCCTGCTCCAAAGAGCTTACAATCTACATTTTGTGGGTACATTTTAGAGGCCCATTGAAACTCTGGCTGTTGGAGATAAATGGATGTAGCAGCTGTGAAAGGATCCTAATATGTAGCCCAGCATGTAGAGGAGAATTTGGAATGGGATAGGGGAAGGAAGGGGCATGACCACCATTGGATCCATGATTAAACAGACAGAATGGGCACAACCCCAACTTATAGGGTGATGAAGGGGTAGTGGACCTGAATACAGTCCATGTGGGTAACGTGGGTAGAATCTATTCTCTCATAGTTCCATCGTAGTATTCCACTCTTGGCCATTTGCTCCAGTTTCACCCTAGATACATATATGCCAATGCTATTATGATTTTTCTGCATGGGCTGGAATTAGCCAATGTTAAATGAAACTTACTTTAAAAAGTAATGTGGGTCTTCCAATCCCTTACACTTCCTGAGGCACACCTCATAATTCTTTGACTAAATGTTACTGAGATACCAGAATCAGTTACATCAAGTTTTATGAGAAAAGGACAGTGTAAGAGCAAGACAGGAGGGTTTGATTTATTTTCTGTTATCAATTCCCTCCTTTCACACCAGCCATAAGCAATAGTTCCCTTAGGTGCTGGTTTTCAGAGGCATCTGCTTCACTTTATATGCATTAAAAAATTCCAATCCAAACACAAAAGTATGAATTAATTAATTCTTTTCATACCAATGATACCCAGTGCTACTTTGGCAAATGTTCACTTGCATCATTTTGACGTTTAAAAAAAAATCCAATCTCTGACATCAAGGGGTTAATGGCAAGAAAAAGAATACCCCAACACTCTCTCCATAAGCCTTTGCTTGCTATTCCAGTCACTGCTGCAGAATGTGATGATTTCACAAACTTATATATAGCCCCCAAATAAATACATTCCCCTCTACATGAAAGCAGGACCATTTATCAACCCTGGGGACACTGTCAAGAGAAAATAAGGAAAGTCAACTGCAGTAATACTCTTGATATACTGGTTGATGACACAACAAGATGTAAAACACAGCTTAGAAAAAAAAAGAGATACAACGCAAAGGTCACCACTCCTCAAGGCGGGGATCTCCCTCAGGAAACAGTGTGAAAGTAACCTTTGACTTTGAGAACAATGGAAAGGAGAGAAGAAAATAACAAAGAGACATAAATATAGTACATTTCCCTCCCTCTTTTCTGTAAAATCTTTCAGGGCCACCAAAACTTTCCACTGTAGGAAATGCCAAGTAGTTATTGTGTGAGTAAACCAGTCACACACACTGATTTTGGGGCCAACCTCAAAAGATTTAGAGTTTGGATTTGGTTTGAGGAAACATTAGAACATTTACTGATAGGGGTGCACGATCAAAAAAATTTGGAGACCACTGATCTAATGGAATCTTTTTCATCTTTAACTGCTGTGGTTCAACCATAACTGTGAACCTTATGCAAATTGTCCAAAAGTGCTCTGTGTGCAAAATTGGGCTGGACAAGATAACTGATTTTGATTTGGTGTCACTGCTTCCAGTTTTGACTGTAAATACGCAACAATAGCTTTTCTTGTGGCAAGTTAGAAAATTAGAAAATTATATTAGAAAATTAGGGTGGTTTAATTATGGTGGTCATAATCCACACCCCGGAATGGCATAGATAAGCCAGCCCAAGTCCCAGTATAGACTGCACTAGGTGGATGGAAGAATTCTTCTTGGAGGGGTGCATTATCTATGCCAATGGGAGAATCCCTCTCATCGGTGTAGGTAGTGTCTACATAGGGGTGGGAAAACTTTTTGGTCCAAGGGCCACATCTGGGTATGGAAATAGTATGATGGAGTGTGAATGCTCACAGAATTGGGGGTTGGGGTGTGGGCTCTGGGGGTGGGGCCAGAAATGAGGAGTTCCGGGTGCAGGAAGGGGCTCCCGGCTGGAGCAAGAGGGTGGGATATTTGGGGGGAGTGAGGGCTCCAGATGGGGGTGCAAGTTCTGGTGTGGAACTGGGTCTGAGGGGTTGGGGGTGCAGGAGGGTGCTCCAGGCTGGGACCAAGGGGTTCGGAGAGTGGGATCAGGGTTGGGGCAGGGGGTTGGGGCGCAGGAGGGAGTCAGAGGTGCAGGCGCTGTGTGGCGCTTGCCTCAAGCAGCTCCCAGAAGCAGTGACATGTCCCCACTCCGGATCCTACGCAGAGGTGTGGCCAGGTGGCTCTGCAAGCTGCCCTGTCCACAGGCGCTGCCCCTGCAGCTCCCATTGGCCATGATTCCCGGCCAATGGGAGCTGCATGGGCAGCACTTGGGGCAGGGGCAGCGTGCAGAGCCCCCGGCTGCCTCTACATGCCCCTTCTGCTTCCAGGAGCTGTGCGGAATGGAGCAAGCCCCAGACCCCACTCCCCGGCGGGAGCTTGAGTGCTGGATTAAAATATCTGGGGGGTTGGATGCAGCTCTGGGCCATAGTTTGCCCACCCCTGGTCTACACTGAAGCACTACAGCTGTGTCACTGTGACATTTTAAGTATAGACAAGCCCTTAGGTATTTCTGGTTCTGGATCCTGTTCAGAACTGAGAAGTTCAAATTTTCTAAAATATTAAATAAAAAGTTATTTGAACATTCCAACCCCCCCTCCAAAGAAATCTAAGTTGAGTTGCTACTCTACATTTAACATGAACACAAGCTTATACAAATTAGCATCGTCTTTGTCATCCCTACGCAAAGCACATTGGCCCACAATTGCTGATATGCAAAATAAACAAACATGCAAGTCATAGGAACAAAGTAGCAACATGCTACCCTAGTTTATGCCTGCATTTTTCATCCAGTGTTGGAAAAATGAAATTTGGATAAAACGGACAGTGGCTGCCAAAGTGACTCATATTGAATGGACATAGCTGCAATTCAGATAAAAGGTTGTTGGATTAATAGGATTGTGGTACAGAGGGAAGTGACAAGTGGAAGAGTGGATCAGCTGGTTTAACAATGTTTCAGGCTGCAAGATTTCTCCCTCAAAGTTTTCATGCTTCAGGGTCGTAGAGGCCATTGCTTACAGAAAGAACAGCCCTAGGCTAGTTTTACATCATCAGCCCTGCATTAGACAGGAGTGCATCCTCCCATCTTCAAAGAATCTTCTCATGTTTTCTCCCAACTATTTTCCTTATAGACTTTTCAGCACTGCCTAAGAGAGTTGCTTGGTACACTGCAATATAAGCCCAGGGTTCAAACTCAGGCTCAAACCTAGCCTTTTTTCTGTCTACACATAAATCATGCTAACCCAGGGCTCGGACCTAGGGTCTCAGGGCCCCCATAGGGTCAAGCCAGGGCACAGGGTTTGTTGTGTATTGCTCTGTAGTGTAAATGCAGCTTCACTAGACTTGTGCTCTGGGAATCTGCCAAAAGCATTCCACAATCCCACAAGCTAACTTTCTTTGTCCTCTGGACAATCAAGACCAGTGGGCAGTCAATTTTTCCTACACCACGAACAAAGGACTAGAGTGGCCACACCTTATGAGGGCACTAGGAAGTCTGGGATATGAATAGTTGGACTTGGGCCTGCATAATTCAGTGTAGATGCTGTAACCCCAGTTTGGGACCCAGGGTTCAACAGTGCCTAACCTGGGGTTCAAATGAGTGTGCTCGAGTCCTAGGTTAACGAACAGTGTCTGCTAACTTGAGTTCTACTAAGCCTGGTCTTACATCGCAGTGTGGACATACCATCTGTCCCCAGGCCTCCTTCAATGTTCACTCTGAACAGCTGTTTTAATCCCCTGTATGCTGGTAAACAGATTACACCACACAGAAAACAAATGACTTTAGAAGAATTCATGTGACTAATACAAAGTTTATTAAAAATAAATAAATAAATCAAATGATAGTGAAATCCCTTCAACAACACTTTACAAAGAGACTGTATCAATCCAATAACTCATGCGCCCCTTGTTGACAATTCTTTTGAATCCTTAATGTTCTTGTCAATGGAAAGTTTTTGGCATTCTGAATCCTTTTCTCTCCTGGAAAAAGGACACCCATCTGGGGACATGAGCATTTCCCAGTTGCAAGAGTCCAAGTTATTATATGGGGCATGAACCGATGTTTAAGCATAATGGCAAAAATCTGTTCCACCAACAAACAGCTTCTGAATTTTCAAAATGATCAGTGACTGATTCGTGCTGTTTTTTATTGTTTTAAATGCATACACGAAGGTGAAATAGGAACACTGCATAATAATTTGACTGAGCAGAAACTATAGATTAGAGTCTCTCCCATGCAAAGTATTTGGGTGTGTTGTTTGGGCCCATTTTTTGAGCAAAAATATGTAACATCTTTATAAAGTGCTTTATATGAAAAAATCTCTTTCCCTCAAAATAAAAGAGTAGCTAGACTAGTCTGAAGAGGTAGTGGTCAGAGTAATGAATCTAAAAGTCAGGATACCCTTCATTTTATTCCTAAATCTGCCAAGTGCTAGCTGTGGTAGAAAAATCACTTAGGACCAGAGTTTCAAAACTATAGGTGCCTCAAAATTTTGAGGCACCTGTTGTGAGACATCTAGGTCTTTATTTCCAGAGATACAGGGCACCATTGACTCCCAATTAAGTCAATGGGAGCGAAGGAGCCCAGCACCTTTGAAAATCAAGCCTAAGCAGTCTTAAATTAAATACTCCAAAAAACAAGAGACCCTTAACTTCTCTGCCTCAGCTGTAAAATGAGGATAATAATACATACCAGGCCAGCTTATCAAAAGCACCTAAATGACTTAGGAGCCTAAGTCCCATTATTTTCAATGGGACAGAGGCTCTTCAGTCATGTAGATACTTTTGAAAAATTTGTTCATCCACCTTTGCAAAGCATTTTGATAGTCTTAGCTAAAAAGTGCTATATACTAATTCATGTCAAGTACCCACAAATACACACACACACACACACACACACACACATTTCACATTATATTTATATATATATATATATAAAAATTATAATTATATATCTATATTAATTACACACAGACATGCCTGCCACACACCCCCATCTATCTAATCTATCTATCTATCTATTTTGGGTGTGGAGAGGGGGTGGCAGGCATGTCTGTGTGTAATTAAAATTATTCCCTTCTTTGTTTTGCAGCGTGTTTTATCTTTTACACTATGGCCACTTTTTGGGGCAGGAACTATCTTTACATACTGTCTTGTACAGCACTGAGTACTGGCTTTATGTTTTTTAAAGTGCTGGGTCTGAAATGGCTCTCCATAGTTTTTTCTTTCTCAAACATTTTTGCCACAAACTCAGCATAACTTAGTGACAATATCAGTGGAGACCAGATTCCCCTCCTGTGCTCTGTTGTCATATCTTCCACTGAGCTGGGGCAAGTCATGTCACCTACCTGTCCCTTAGTTTCCCATTCTATCAAAGATTTATTTATTATGATCTAACTCACGTGGGGTGTAGCTGAGAACTAATTAGTGTTCTGAGTTTTGAAATCTTTGGTTGAAAGTTGTTATAAAATTGCAAAGTATTGCAAAGGAGAAGTTTGGGAGCGAGAATTCACAACCAGATCCATATCATAATTTTACATATGGCCTCAAAATTATTGGATCCAAACACCATGAACATTGAAGTAGAGGCATGGAGCTCAAAGATCCATATTAATATTTTCCATCTTGGATCCATCACTAATTGAAAGGCAGAGAGAGATACTGCCAAAACAACAAGGTTTCGATTCCCTTAGAGCTGAAATTCACTTCAGCACATAAGCTCTATAAGTCATTAATGCCATAAGTGGCCCTTAAGTGATGTTCAAAATTTTATTCCAATCCTTGCTCTAGGTGAATTTCATCCTAAGTGAGAGGCAATGCTCTTATATATCTTCCACTGTCCATGAGTTGGGAAAACAAATGCCTCCAGCCGGTCCTGGAAAGATTCAGTTCCATCTGGGCCAACTCCCAGCACTCTCAGCAGATTTCATTTTAACCCATTATTTTCCAGACATTTCCATCAACATCAATATTATAAAGTCAACCCAACAAGGTCATACCATATTTGTTCGACTTCTAGATACAAAGACAATTTAATACATTGAAACACTTTTTTTTAAAAGACAAAGTGCACAGAAATTTATTTCAATATTTCTAAATTCAACAGCTACAAAGAATTAACTAACATGTTTAGGGCTGAAAATCAGTTCTGTAGCAGAGGACTAGCACAAAAAAACTATTTTGAAGGCTCAAGTGGAACTTAAATGGTACACAGGTCTTGTAATGACTTCCTGAATTCCACTCTAACAGAATTATAAAGACTATTATCACAGCAACAATTCAAAACATTATGCAATACTGCTAAGAACTACAAATCCAACCTGTAAGCAGTACAACATATTGATAAATGGGAGCTAGATATCACATCTGTGACAACAAATCTGACAGATACTGTGGGAAAATCTGGAAGGACGTTGTATCAATATCCATAAGTACAAATCATTCATATACCCAGAACCAGACCTCACAGCACACATAATTTACACCAGAGAGATAAAAAATTATACAAAACAGGGTTGGCTGAACACAGTACAATAATGCCTTTGAAGGCAGTTTCAGAATATGTGGTGGGATTGTCAGAATTTATATCATTTATTCATTCTTTTTTTTTTAGTGGCAGATACAAAGCAAAATAAAAATAAAAATCAGAGAATTAATAATGGAGTAGTAGTTAAGAAAAAGATAGAACCTCCCGTGAGGCTGGCAGCCCAGATGATAGTTCTTGCCTAGGCTGCAGGCATTCACTAAGAACTGACAAAATCATAGCTGGAGATCAGACCAGTTCACTTATGTATTAGGGTGCTCAAAATAGGAATTAGTTTTAGCAGAATGTATTTCGTATATAGATTACAGGGAGTCTGTAAATTGCTACATGCATTACTCTTATTTGTAATGTCTGTATTCCATGCTATTAAGAAATACGTAAGTTTTGCTTTTTAACTTTGAAAATGTTTGCTCTTGTGAATTCAGATGACAAGTGTTTCCTCATGCCCATCCAGAAGAACTATCAGAATCAGATGGGCCATCAAAGAACTTGACAATACAAAGGATTGGTCAATGGCCCTATCACACCTTGGAAATGCCAGATGCAAGGAAGCTTGTCCTATGGCGTTGGAGGCTGAATGAAGGAAATAAACAAAAGACTCAAGAAAATTTTCCATCTCTTTGCTGCTTGAACTTGCACATTCAGAGAGAGACTGAGACTGCTTCAACTCAGCATGGCCACAGCTGCGACTGTTTCACCACTCAGCCTGGGCTGTTCTCTCAGCCTGCCAGCCCTCTCCCAGGGCTGGTTCCAACCCTGTCAGGGCTGGAGTGGGTCACCACCCCGCTACAAGAACATACCACCACTTTGGAGTATCTGCCCTGTAGTAGTCTCTCACAGTTGTGAGCCACTCCAGACAGCATGACACCTGTTATTAGGTTTCTTGTAATTACACCTGTTTTTAGCAACTTACTGTTGAAATCCTTATATTCCCTCATTGTACTGGGGAATGTCACAAGCCTGAAAAACAATATGAATATGTACTTCTTTGCAATGTTTGCAAAGCATCTAGCACAGTTGGGTCACAACCAGCTTGGGACCTTTAGATGCTATTGTAATAGAAATAAATAATAATACATTAAAATGGAGGAGGCAGGTGGGGAATAGATCCAAGGTAACAACTAACTTTAATAGACTTCATTAAAAGTTTAGTTAGATCCATATTCAGTTTTGATCCTAGCAAATAGTCAAGATTTTTATTTTCATTGATCTCTAGGTGCTAGAAATGGAGGCAAGACCCATCACTGACCTATCAGTCAGTCTTCCTGCCTATATAGGATTCATCCTTATAGTATATATTTTCTAATGTTTTTAGTACAGATTTTCTGATCTGGTTATCCTATCCCTCATCAATATTTAAAAAAAAATAAATCACTGTGTACCTCAGTAGGAGCTACATAATATACTGCATCACTGGCGGGTGATTAATGCAAATTCTCCAACACCAGTTGTGTACATAAGAACGGCCATACTGGGTCAGACCAAAGTTCCATCTAGTCCAGTATCCTGTCTTCCGACAGTGGCCAATGCCAGGTGCCCCAGAAGGAATAAACAGAACAGATAATAATCAAGTGATCCATCCCCGCTTGCCCATTCCCAGCTTCTGGCAAACAGAGACTAGGGACACCATCCCTGCCCATCCTGGCTAATAGCCATTGATGGACCGATCCTTCATGAACTTATCTAGTTCTTTTTTTGAACCCTGTGTAAAAACACAGTCTCTTGAAGCTTTGCCCTGAAGATAGGGCCATTGGCTTATGGTTACCTGTTATAGGAGACCAGAGATCAATGGCCCAAACTTGTATAAAGAAATGGCCGGACTGGTTGAAGGTTATTCTAGTTCTTGATCTGACACTTGATATGAACTGGTGGCCAAGAAAGGAAACCCAACTGAGAGGTTTGAAAGACTAACACCTAGCAGAGCCCTGTGTTGGAACTTGAGGTGACCTCTGGTAAGCTTTTTCTTATGTCTGTAGGTTCATTTGTTGTTTTTATATGTTTTTTCTCTAATGCTCTTTCCCTAAGAATAAATGAACTTTGCTTTGTAAAGGCTGGTTGGCAACTGGTGTACACTGGGGAAAGGTTAACCACTACTCAGACCTTCTAGGGAACTCACAGTGGGGTGCAGAGGGACTGCAAGCCTACAACCCTGTTCTGTGAGGAGAGGGACATGGGTCACCACCCAAGATAGGGGATGTCTGGGGCCTGAAAGCTTAAGTGGGTGCTCTCAAGAAAGACCAGGAGTGGGAGGGGCAAAAGTGTAGTTAACTCTGCAACTGAGACACTGTCATTTTGGCACTTTTCTCCACATATATCATATATTTCATCAGTGACTTCTGCAAAATTTATTTCAGGAAAAAAATATTTGGTTTTGGCAACAACTGCTTAATTTCAGTGTACAAAGCTTCTGGGTCTTATGGTTTCAAAGACCAAAAACAAAACACTTTGGCCAAATGACATCATGTCTGTGCCTCCTTCCCTTTGCCTTCCCCTGGTTATTACATCTCCAAGTTTCCAAACCCTTGCAGATCCCGGCTCCTTATAGGGCTTCTACAGCATTAGACCTGGCTCCAGTAAGGTGCTAAATACTAGCTGATTGGTGCTTACTGTCCTCAACTCCCATTGACTTCAAAAGAAGTTGAAGACCAGCATCACCTTTCTGAAAGTGCTCAGTGTTTTGAAGGGTTAGGCCTTTAGGACTCAGGACCTCACAGGATTGACCCTCTACTCCCCAAAGGCTATTGCCTATATAGGGCTATTCATAGGAGAAGACTAAGGCCCTGATCCTGCAAACACTTATGTGTGTGTGTGTGTTACTACTACAGAAGAGTAGTAACACTTGAGGATAGATTTCTAGTTATGTTTAAGAACTGACTACTTATGCAAATTGCCACTGCTCAACAGGAAACCAGTTCTTAAAAGTACAATATTAATACATTATAACATACTCTAATTGTAAATTAGAAATCTATACTCAAGTGTTAATACTCTTCTTCCTTCCTTCTGGCTGTGCATCAGGGTACGTCTACACTACGGGACTATTCCGAATTTGCATAAACCGGTTTTGTAAAACAGATTTTATAAAATCGAGTGTGCGCGGCCACACTAAACACATTAAATCGGTGGTGTGCGTCCATGGTCCGAGGCTAGCGTCGATTTCTGGAGCGTTGCACTGTGGGTAGCTATCCCGTAGCTATCCCATAGTTCCCGCAGCCTCCCCCGCCCCTTGGCATTTCCGGGTTGAGATCCCAGTGCCTGATGGGGCAAAAATCATTGTCGCGGTTGGTTCTGGGTACAGCCTCACCCACCCCTCCCTCCCTCCCTGACAGCGGCAGACAACCGTTTCGCTCCTTTTTTGCTTGGTGAACCGTGCAGACGCCATAGCACAGCAAGCATGGACCCTGCTCAGCTCCATACCGCAATCGTGGATGTTTTAAACACCTCGCGCACTCTCGTGCAGTATATGCTGAACCAGGACCTTCGAACCGAGGCGAGTAAGAGGCGGATACGGCAGCGCGGCGATGACAGTGATGAGGACGTGGACACAGAATTATCTCAAACCGCGGGCCCCGGCGCTTTGGAGATCCTGATGGTAATGGGGCAGATTCTATCCATTGAACGCCGATTTTGGGCCCGGGAAACAAGCACTGACTGGTGGGACCGCATTGTGTTGCAGGTGTGGGACGATTCCCAGTGGCTGCGAAACTTTCGCATGCGTAAGGGCACTTTCATGGAACTTTGTGACTTGCTTGCCCCTGCCCTGAAACGCCATAATACCAAGATGAGAGCAGCCCTCACAGTAGAGAAGCGAGTGGCGATAGCCCTGTGGAAGCTTGCAACGCCAGACAGCTACCGGTCAGTCGGGAATCAATTTGGAGTTGGAAAATCTACTGTGGGGGCTGCTGTGATGCAAGTAGCCAAAGCAATCACTAAGCTGCTGCTACGAAAGGTTGTGACTCTGGGAAACGTGCAGGCCATAGTGGATGGCTTTGCTGCAATGGGATTCCCTAACTGTGGGGGGGCGATAGATGGAACCCATATCCCTATCTTGGCACCGCAGCACCAGGGCACCCAGTACGTAAACCGGAAGGGGTACTTTTCAATGGTGCTGCAAGCACTGGTGGATCACAAGGGACGTTTCACAAACATCCACGCGGGATGGCCAGGGAGGGTTCATGACGCTCGCGTATTCAGAAGCACTACTCTGTTTAAACGGCTGCAGCAAGGGACTTACTTCCCAGACCAGAAAATAACAGTTGGGGATGTTGAAATGCCTGTCGTTATCCTGGGGGACCCAGCCTACCCCTTGATGCCATGGCTCATGAAGCCATACACAGGCAGCCTGGACAGTGGTCAGGATCTGTTCAATTACAGGCTGAGCAAGTGCAGAATGGTGGTGGAATGTGCATTTGGCCGTTTAAAGGCGCGCTGGCGCACATTACTGACTCGCTCAGACCTCAGCCAAACCAATGTCCCCTATGTTATTGCTGCTTGCTGTATTCTCCACAATCTCTGTGAGAGTAAGGGGGAGACCTTTATGGCGGGGTGGGAGGCTGAGGCAAATCACCTGGCCGCTGATTACGCGCAGCCAGACACCAGGGAGATTAGAAGAGCACACCAGGAAGCGGTGCGCATCAGAGAAGCTTTGAAAACGAGCTTCATCAATGGCCAGGGTACAGTGTGACTGCTGTGTTTGTTGATGAACACCCAACCCCCTTGATTGACTCAGTCCCTGTAAGCAACTCCCCCTCCCCCTTCGAGTACAGCTTACTTATGCAAATAAAGTCACTCTCATTTAAAAAGCATGAATTCTTTATTGATTCATTATAAAAAGAGGGAGAGAAGTAAGGGTGTGCTTTGGGAGGAGGAAAGGAGGGATGGAGAAGGCCATTAAAAAAATAAAATTCAGAGTAACGACATCCTTCTGGTTGGGCTGTCCACGGGGGTGGAGTGGGCGGGTGCACGGAGCCTCCCCCCACGCGTTCTTACACGTCTGGGTGAGGAGGCTAAGGAACATGGTGAGGGGAGGGTGGTTATACAGGGGCTGCAGCGGCACTCTGTGATCCTGCTGCCGTTCCTGAAGCTCCACAAGACGCCGGAGCATGTCAGTTTGATCACGCAGCAGCCCCAGAGTTGCATCCCGCCACCGCTGATCTTCCTGCCGCCACCGCTGATTTTCCTGCCGGTCTTCCTGCCGCCACCTCTCATCTCGGTTGTCCTCCTGTCCTCACGTTCATCCCTCCTGTCCTCACGTTCACTGGCCTCTTTCCTGTAATTTGAAACCACGTCCTTCCACTCATTCAGATGAGCTCTTTCATTGCGTGTAACTTCCATAATATCCGAGAACATCTCATCTCGCGTCTTCTTTTTCCTCCGCCTTATCTGTGCTAGCCTTTGGGATGGAGGAGGGACGCTTGAAATATTTGCAGCTGCATGAGGGAGATAAATATTTAGAAAGATACATTTTACAGAACAATGGTTATACTCTTTCACAGTGAAAAGCACTATTCACCTTACATAGCACATGTGATTTCCCTACAAGGTCGCATTTTTCATCTTAATAGTGCCTGCTTGCAACTCTTGGGTTACAGATCTCAGACACAGGTCCAGGCATCAGGATTCAGCTTGCATGCGGCCATGGTAAGCCACTGTCTCAGTGATTTACCCCTCCCCCCCCAACGCATGGCTAATACCACGCTAGCTCCCTGCTAATCAACAACCTTCCCCCTCCCCACCACCCACTGCTTGTCCGGTAGCTTGGGGAAGATCGCCTCGCCAAACAGAAAAGATCCTCGGCTTTTCACGCCTCCCCTCCCCCCGCTTCGCTACGTGCAGGAAAGTGTTTTTTTTAAGCTGCTGCATTCCACGAAGGCTCCTAAAACCGATTTAAACGCCTAGTGTAGACCAGGCCTCAGATACAGTAAGATATTTAAGCCATGTGCATAACTTTAAACATTAGAGTACTGAGATTGACTTATAAGAGAGTGAAATGCAAGCCAATAATTATATGTAAGTAGGTGCTAATCTCCAAGCCTTTGAAATGTTTTGTGAATCTCCACCCCCCGCCCCTTGTAGCTAACAAATATTCTGAATGAATAAAGTTTCTTATCTCTCAATTTGCTAACTCCGAGGGAACTTCTTAAAATGCTACCCAATTCCCCATACATTTCTGGCTAATTTCCCAGACATTTCTGACTGATTCAAGAATTTATTTTTAGAGGGAGAGGATGGCAAAATCATGGAAAGTATCTGTCCTCCACAGAAAATTTAGATCTTTTGTCAAAAAATCTGAAACCTTTTAATCAAAAAACCAAAACCTTTTTGGTTTCTATTTTTTGACAAACAGTTGAAATTGTCATCTATCCCACCCCTTTCATTTTCCAGCCACTGTATCCTAAATCTGATTTATTAATTATTATTATTATATCCCAACACAAATAAAGGACAAGAAACTCAAGCAAAAATAAAAAAGCCAAAAGGAGTATACAACTGTGAAAATACTTATTTAAAGATTATTTTACACTTTGATTTTTATTATACATGAGGACTTTATCAAATGCTTAAGAATGTATATTGGTTGCATGAGTGTCACTTATTTCAGACATAAGATTTAACTAGAAAATCATTTTAAAAACCTACAGGAAGCATCAGACCTTTCTGGCTCTGCACATATAAATAATTGTTACTGTCGATAATAGATCAATTACAATTTAAAAACAAAAGAAGAACATTACTAATTGAGTTGTCTTCCCGTGAGAAATTAAATTGACATATTGAGCTCTGTTTGAAAATCGACGCTTGGGAGAGTGATCACCGCACCATGAAACCACAATGTTTTCTAGCCAGCTCCTATGCTGCCATGCAGTGGTGTGGGAGGATGTAAGGTGCCTTCCCTGCTATGCGGCGGTGGTGGGATGTGGGGAAGGTGCTCGCCCAGTTCTTCTGCCGTGACTACACCCGGGGCGCCAGCCGACGGAGGGATGCGGAGATAGGGCAGTTGGAGCGGGAGGTCTTAGAGCTGGAGAGGCGTCTGGCCACCAGCCCCGAGGATCCATCCCTTTGTGGGGCGTGCTGGGGGAAGCGGGAGAAGCTCCGGGTCCTCAAGGACCATCGGGCCCAGGGCGCCTTTGTTCGATCCCGCATCCGCCTCCTTCGGGAGATGGATTGTGGCTCCCGCTTCTTCTACGCCCTGGAGAAACGGAGGGGGCCAAGAAGCACGTCACCTGCCTTCTGGCAGAGGATGGCTTCCCCCTCACAGATCCAGCGGAGATGTGCGAGAGGGCCCGGACCTTCTACGCGCGCCTTTTCTCCCCGGATCCGACCGATCCTGCCGCTTGCAGAGTGCTCTGGGACGAGCTCCCGACGGTCAGCGCGGGCGACCGGGACTGGCTAGAGCTGCCTCTCTCTCTGGCCGAGTTCTCGGAAGCCCTCCGCCACATGCCCACCAACAAGTCCCCGGGCATGGACGGGCTGACCGTGGAGTTCTACCGCGTGTTCTGGGACGTCCTCGGCCCAGACTTGGTCGCTGTCTGGGCCGAGTCCGTGCGGAGCGGGGTCCTCCCTCTCTCGTGCAGGCGAGCCATGCTCGCCTTACTGCCGAAGAAGGGGGACCTCCGCGACTTACGGAATTGGCGTCCCGTCTCGCTCCTCAGCATGGACTACAAGATCATGGCCAAGGCCATCTCGCTGCGGCTGGGGGCCGTGCTGGAGAACGTGATCCACCCAGACCAGACCTACACCGTCCCGGGCCGTAGCATCTTTGATATGTGACTAAGAGCCAGCTAGGTTTACAGCCCCTGCTCTGTACATAGAATGTTCTGTACAGAGAATGTGTTACTTCAGAAGGAATAAGTAGGAGCAAGAAGTAGTTGGAGTCATGACTGGCCATGCTGCGGAAGGAGAAGGATGTGTACATTGAACCTCTTAAAGAAGTATAACACAGTGCACTCTCCACAGTGCACTTGGGAGGTCTGAGAACGAGTCTCTGAATCAAAATGCCTGCACTGCTCCCCTCCTGGGACATGACAGCTCTGCACAGCCCAGAGTGGAGAGCAGCATCAAACAAGCATAATTTAGCTTAGTGTCAGTAATGGCCTTTGGGGCAGATATCCACATGCCAATGGGGCTGACTAGTTGTTTTTAAAACACCTGGTTTTAAATACCCAGAATTCTTGGGCCCACAATTTTGATTCCCAAAAGGTCAGTTCATACCTTTATTTTTTCAAGATAGTAGGATTATCCCAGAATGCATTTCTCAATTTTGCCCCTTTGTCCCCCTTTCCAGAAGTTTCCTTCCTTATTCTCCCATTAACATGCGCTGGTTATCTGCCCGCTGACCATGGCCTTCCTTAGAGAAGACTGAATGTCAGTGGTTGGTCACGTGTACAGTTTGTAAAGTGCTTTGAGATTCTTAGGGATAGAAATGTAAAATATCATTATGTCTTCAAAATACACATTCTCTACTTTGGTTGGAAGCAGTCAGACTGGTCTGCCTGAAGGTTTCAGGACTGGGCAGGACTGTAGTGTTTTGCTGCCTCCATGATTGTCTTATACTTGTCTGCATGGTGTTGCTGCATCAGCAATGGTGACTGGGTGAGACTGTGATTCCCACTCGTCCTGCTTTCTAATGTGAGGCCATGGACTATTTAAGGTCAGCCATGAATGTTGTGATTGTTATTGGACAGAAATGTGAGAATTAGTTACCCCTTGAGGAACAATGTTCTCCTGAGCTTTCCAACCCAGTTTTGCAGACTAACGACTTTGGATCACTATCTACATTTTTGGGTGCTTACACGAACCAAAACTAAACCAAGCCTCTGGAATGTTTCACCCATCAATATTGGCTTTTGGCAAACAATGTGTTGTTTATACAACAGAAACAAGAGCTCCTCGGTGTTGCTCAAAAGTGAGTCCATTTCATGAACAGAAGTTGGTCCAATAAAAGGGACCAACAGTGCTACAACAACACTGCAGACATTCTATTATCTTGGCATCTGAATTTGTAAGACTATACAAATTGGTTCATTTTGAGTTTCTTCAATGTACAATGTGCGTTTTTAAATGTTTTATATACATTTCACAGTCACAGTATTCAATTTTATATTGCCTCTCAATTGAGTATTTTCTGTTGACACCTCTGGCTTTATAAAAATCAATTGCAACCCAATTTTCAACACAGCATGGTCTCCCATTTCGCCGCCCCAAGCATGGCGGCATGCCGTGGGGGGCACTCTGCCGGTCGCCGGTCCCACGGCTCCGGTGGACCTCCCGCAGGCGTGCCTGCAGAAGGTCCACTGGTCCCGCGGCTTCAGTGCCTGCGGGAGGTCCATCAGAGCCGCCTGCCGCCCTCCCGGCGACCGACAGAGCGCCCCCTGCAGCATGCCGCCCCAAGCACGCACTTGGCGTGCTGGGGTCTGGAGCCGCCCCTGCCCATATGGAAATACAGTGCAAAAGGTAGATAAGCAGTTTGGGGAAGTTAAGGAATAGCCTCTGAAAGGAAATATAGCCTCTTAGCACTGACTAATTTCAAAACATTTATTTCCATTTGTAAAAAAGCAGCTCTCTGGAGGTAAAACCCTTAAGGTACTAATAGTTTTCACTCTGGAAGAGTTGTTGACTTTTTCCCATATCAACAGCATTCAAGTTCCTTTGTTCAATTCCACATTCTCTATAGTGGAATGCTCTGTATTCTATTATAGGCCTCAGAATCACCTGTATCATTTATAAACCCTGGCCTATATATATGCTATCGTTTCTAACGAACCTCTGACAAACTCAATGATGCTTTCATGGATGAGTGGGTTAGAAGAAAAAATTGCTGATAAATGTGGATGGATGAAACAGTTCTGATGCCTTCCCCCCAAACTAGAACAAATCATGAGAGATGAACCAAAGCCTGGATCCAAAGTCTGGGCTCAATAAGCCATTGAGATGGTGGAGAGGGGACTAAGATCACCTACTTTGATCTTGAGACAGGAACAAGTTGGAGCAGCCAAAGGGCTATTATAACTTATTCTGCTTTGTTATAGCTTCCCTAGGCGTCATTTCATTAGCAGGGATTGGCTGTAATGGTATGCTTTGGCTCCATCTGCAATTAGGCCTCTTCTAACCCCAATAATAGGGATAGAGCAAATGAGTGGCATACAGCTTCATGCCACCAGAGGATTCCCCTATTCCTAAGAAATTCTTAGCTGCCGATTTAGGACAACTTTTCAACTGCTTTTCACAGTTCAGAAAGCATAAAGCAATCTGATGAAGGGCAAAGATCTGGCCTCATTGACTTGAAAGACCTGCTGAGGATGACCAGTCACTGAAGTAAGCCAGGGTACATACACTATTGTAACAGCAGACAGTACATAAATGTGTCTTTTTGATAACAGAAGAAATTGCATGCCTTGCTTTTCATAATATGCTAAAACATATTATATGCTAAAGCATACATTTGTGAGGAGCAGAAAACTTTCTTACTAGAAACTATATATATATATATATATATATAAGAGAAAACAAAGCACCACAAACTAGTATGTAATGTAAAGGGATAGCATATAGATAAGGCTAGTAAGAATCTCTGTGGTGCTGAAACAAATCAGTAAAACCTGCACCAGTTTTATGGCATCCAGGAAGGGCCACTCAATTATAAGCAATCTGAAGACTGTCATGAGAATGGCCAAAGTTTCTACAGTTTCACATTTTGCTTATTATCATTGTCACCAGACTAGATTCAAGCTGTGCCCTTATCTGTTCTTATTATGATCTTTGTCATAGGAAGGAGGCCTGTGAATGTTAATACCCAATGGAGTCTGGGAAAGACAATAGTCTGCTGCTCTGCTTTAACCTTTTCCATATTCTGTATTTGATTGGTTCGTCAAGCCTCTGCTTTCTCACACCTACAGCTGAGGTTGTAAAATGAGATAAGAGAGGCAGCTGCCCAATCAAACTAGAGAACTGCAAAAAGGTCAGAGACATAGATTTCTAAAAATGCACCAGGGATTGAAATAACCCCATTCCCATGGTGAACATGGAAGCAGACATGGTTAGGAGCACAACTGCAGACAGACCAACAAGGAAAGACATTCTGGTGAATGTGAGTATGTTATGGACAATTCAATATATCAGACAGCACTAATTATGTGAGAAGAACACTAATGCGCAATAGCATTTAATTATGATTGACAATGGTACAAAGAATCACAGTGAAAACTGCTTTCTCTGCTGACTAATCCCTCTCACAGAGCTAGATTGTCACAGCTCATACTGGGTTGCACAGGGGAGTAAGAGGGAGTAGGGAGCCCTTTACATTCCCATGGTTGGCCCTGCTGTGGCTCTCCAATCACAGTAAGGAGAGCAAGAGCTATTTGTCTCATAGTCCTCACTGGGAGGAAATGGAGAGGGGCAGGAAATGGGAGGGTACAACTCCCAGGGCCTATTTGCTGGCTGGGCACACAATGTGGAGTATGCTGTTGTAGAAACAAAAGGGGAGGAGCAAGGGGAGGAGTCTTGGGGTGGAGGTTGGGGAGCCATGATTCAGAGTCACAATTTCTTCTTTAATCTACCCCTGGAACAGCACCTGAAACAAAATTACAATCTAGCCTAAAGTTACTGGAAACAGCAGGCTTTATTTAACAGATGTATCTAAAATGACATCTCAATAATAAGTAGTACAGCTTGCCAAAATACTTCCATTGAAGAGTTTTTTATATGGAAAATGGCTTTTCGACATAATGGGAATTTCTATGGAAAAAATATCAGTTTTCATTGAGACAAAATGTTTTCAGATCTTAGGTTTTCAATTTTTCAGCAAAAATTCAAAAAATTGTTCATGGGGGAAAAAATATTTTCCAACAATCATAACAAAGAGGATCTACACTTGAGTGACCTACAATGCCACCCAGAAGCTACAGATGGTTCAAAATTCAGTTCGCTTTGTGGAGTGGATAGGAAAACATGTGAATCTATTGATCCCTGATTAAATTGGTATCCAGTCCAGATCCATTTCAAAATAATGGTCCTTAATTGTGAAGTTTTAAATAGACTAAAACCCAGTGACCTAAGAGACCTCGGCCCCTTATTTTGTCAGCTGTATTTAATAGGGATTCAGCAGCTGATGTAGCTTAGCTTCTAACTGACATGAAAGAAGAACATTGTATTCCCAGTGCTGTGGTCCCAGCTTTGGAACTCACTATAAGCAGGGACCATGCTGTACCCAAGTCCTGCAACTTTCAGGGAGAATTTCAAGACTCTTTTTGTTATTTTCTACAAAACTAAGGCACCAGTGCGGTCCCATAAACATTGTGATAAGTAAATGGTTTTCATGCAGAGGGGGAAATTCTTTCCTAGAAGGAAATGATACTATTCTAAAGTTATGTTTTAAAATAAAGATTCTATGGTATGGGCATGTTAGAAATACAAAGTAATAATAGTCATTAATAATAAAATGAAATGGACAGAATGACAACGTCATAGATTGGTGAAACTGGGCAATAACATGCTGTGTACCCTTCAGGCCTACAGACCTGATTCTCTACTGTCTTTCATTTCCATCCTGTGCAAAGAGAGTGTAAATCATCAGAACAAAATAGTTGTGAATGATATACACCCATCTTGCACAGTGAAATTATAACAAAATGAAAGGCAGTTTAGAATCTTGTCCAACGTGCTTTAAGACAAACAGAATACACATTAATTTTCCAGGATTTATGCACAAAGGTATCTCTTGTGAAGCCAGAAATTTCTGGAGAACAAAGTATTGTTTTGGTTCTTAAATAAATGAATGTGAATTTAGCTTTGGGCTCTCTGGCTATTTCTCATAATGCATATCCACTTCAGAGATTATACATTCAACAATAAGTCTTTATTGAAAACTGCCAAAATATTTGGAAACATACTTGTGTGGCAGAGAACATATAGACGTCCTTATATACACTCAATCCTGCTGTTACATGTATACATATTTGACTCCTGTGCACTTCATAAGGAACACTGAATTGCTGAGTAAGTTGACCTGAGGAGACTAAATTGGATGGATACAGTTCAAACAAAGGAGGAGGATGGTATCAGACATACTTATAGTCTATCAGCAATGCTAGATGAGGTGAAAAAGGGAGCTTTAAGATGAGACTTGAAGGTGGAAATGGATGACTCTTGGTATATGGGGGAGGGAAGGAAACTTTTTCAAGCACAGGAAGCAGCATGAAGAATTACAGGGAGATAAGAATAGGAGAAGATGATGAGGGAATGTGATGGACAGAAGAAGCCTGGGCAGAGCAGAGGTGATGTAAGGAGAAATGAAGGAAGAGATGTCTGCTGGGACAGATCTGTATAGGGACTTAAAAGGTACAATGAAAAGCTTGACACTTCAGAGATAATTTATCTTCTAAAGTAAAAAAAAAAGTGTTTTTCACAGGCAATTCAGAGTGCAGCACTCTGCAAGAGTATGCAGACTGCAACTGAAATCACAAAACAAAGGCAATGCAAACATTAGTTGCTACCCTTATTATCCATCCACTTGCATTTTGTTCACTTATTACTCATTAATTTTGAATGTTTATAGATGGAAACACTCGGGATGAGACATGCTAGTGAGATTGTCTTCAGCTCAAACATCTATCCTATATTTGCAAGTAAAGCTGGCTCAGGGTGGGCTGCTGGAACAGACTACTTACTGCTAGCCCAGTTGAGAGCAGTGCATATCTGTGTTTAGTGGCTGCGTACAGCAGTTATTCCACTGGATAACTAGGAGTACAGGATCCTTAGCTGGCAGATCACTCCTCTTGGCTCTGCAGTGCACCTCCTTGTGGCCATTTGAATGCTAAGAGGTATCCTTTCTATGCCACTTGTGCAAGGAATGCAGTGAAGACAAAAATGCACCCTATAACCACTTTCCCCCCTTGTACTCCAGTGTTGTAGAGAACAAAATCTAGCCCTATATTTTTTTATTCTTGTTTTGTTTAAAAGGGACGTTGTTGGAGGTCCCCCTGGTGTTAATCACAATCACTAACACATTTTAAAGCACCATTTTCCCAGTCTGAAGAATCCCATACTGTTTGTCTTATGCCAATTTAATTTAATGCCATTTGTCCTACTCACTAATTGACTCGGGCATCATTTACTTGAGGTGGCACCTTATTGGCATGGCATGCTTATTTATAATTGTAGAACCAGGTCGGATGATTCACAGCATTTCATGTCAGGTTTCTTAGGAGATGTGACAGGCAGGATTTACGATGGGAGCTGACAAGTGCACTTTAGAATAGCCGTAAAAGTGAGGCTTGAGGCCCATTTTGGTCAGCAATGGAGGACAAAGGTGAAGAAGGTTGAAGCAATAAAACTGCCATGCTTTTCTTGGTATCACATTTTAATTTATCATAGAGTTTTTCATATCACTCTTTGGAATCATTCCCTCCCTTGAATAAGTCCCTCAAATAAATATGTGAGGAGGATAATCAAGCCAGCACATTTTGTGTAATACAGTATTGAATTGCAGCCTTTTTTTATCATCTATTTTCATCTGGAGATATTCTGTCTCTTTAAAGATGAAGGTGTATAGGACTGGAAGTTGCACTGACATAAAGATGGACCTTTATAAAGATACATTCATGTGTGGTTCTACCAAGTTTCCAAAGTCTTCACAGTAAGCCTGCTAGAGAATAGAGACAGGGGAATTTCAAACAGTTCAGAGCTCCAGCATGGACAAGCTCATTCAAAGTTAGGAATTTCAATAGAAGAAGGTTGTGAGATTTTTTAGTGCTTCTTGCTTTCAATCAGTTGGGAAAACTGAGCCTGATTCTGAACCCACTTACAGTATTGTAAACCATGAGAAACTCCATTGAGATTAGATTCCACTGCTAGTATTTCATAATGTATTGTTTTGTTCATGGTAGAAAACAGGAAGTAATGAGAGGAATTAAAGCAACGGGCTGGATTTTTTTTGAATTAGAGGAGATTAGATTTGAGTTGTGAGTGAAGCATAGTACCTACAGTATCTATTTAGAACTTTGTGAAATACTGGCTTATATGTGCACGGATGGGTGTGTATGCAGATTTAGTGGATGTGCTAGCACAAACCTGCCAAAAGTTTAGTCTACTGTGATTTTATTTGCAAACCATTCATGTTTTGATATAGTCTGTTTGAAAAGCCCAGTAGGTTTCCACCCACTATCTTAGAATGAAACAATATTATAATGAAAGCTAATGATTAATGCCACGCAGGAAAATTCCCTGCTTTATTTTCGTAACTAAAAGAGACAAGTGGAAAAGAGAAAGAGGGAGAAGAAACAAACAGCAACAGCAAAAACTTTGTATACAGAGAAAAAGCATAAAAGTAAATAGATATTAGCCTAACAACATCAATGAAATGAACTAGCAAAATAAATATTTTGAAGGTCTCTTGTCTATTACCCCAAGATGGAGAAAACAAAGGGTTTCCAATAATAATATGTCAAATCTGAGGCCATCAAGGATTTTGTCATCACCACTATACTATATACCCAAGACCATTCTGAACATACAGCAGTGGCAGGGTTTGAACTCAGATTCCTTTTGCTTTAAAACCAAAGTAATTGCCACTTGAGGCAAAGGAGAATCTCCCGTAACTAGTACCACTGTAGGACCTATAATGCACACTTGAGCTGTTCTGATTCTGTCTAGTAGAGGACAGACAGACAGACAGTCAGCAGATTACAGTACCTAAAATACAATTTGTTACAAAACACCACATTTTATACTGTTTTTGTAATGTATCTGTTAGAGAATTTCTCTGTTTTATCTATCTCAGACAGCCACTCTGATGTGTTGGAAAAGTAGTTATTTCTCTCCTTTTCAGGATACTCCTCTTGGCTACAATTAAAGTAGTAGAGACGCACTTTAAGGTGAGATGGCAATTAAAATCAACAAGACTAAGGCGGTACAATTTAGTGGATGGGTGCAAAGAAAAAGAAGTCAAAAAACCAGGGCAGCTGTTTCAAGCATCATTCTAAAATGTCTTCACCTCTAGATATTAAAACAGTGTGTGTGACAAGTTTGCAGGCTGCCATGGAGCCTGACATACCCAACATTATTCCCTAATTATAGTCTATAATATAGCCCATGCTGTACTACCTATGCATTAAAAAGGTATTCTTTGATGGTGTTGTCCATTTTCCAATTAGTAGTCAGAGACTGATGGCAGCTCAAGGTTGAGATATAAAACTGGGATCTCAATGTGACAACTTTCCTTGGCACTATATATGTTTCCCTGAATTCATAGATTTTTACATTTTTCGGCAGCCAGCTATTCAAAGCATCATCCTTCCCACTCCTAAATCTGCAAAAATTAAAAACTAAAAACAGAAACTCATTTTTATCTTTGGGAATTCTCCTCTAATGTGAGCTATTCTTTCTGGCATCCTTTGATAAATGGATTTATTTACTTCCAGAAGACCTGGAGTCACAATATTTCTCAAGGCCATTTCTGTTTGCTGAGTAGACTGTAATCTCCCTCTTTTCCCTTTACAAACCTCTCCCCCAGCCATTTTTAGCTGTAGCTTTTTTGTTGCTGTTGTTGAGGCTAACATCAAAAGTATTTTGAAGGAATAATACAAACAAGTAATGTCAGAGCCTCAGTGTAAAGATTAAAGAGAGGCTATCAATGATACCTCTATGAATGCTTAAGAATTCAAAAACTGTGACTATTGCTTTGTGGAACAAGAACTGCAGTCAAGGCTTTTAAACTTGTCAGAAAAAAAAATGAAACAGAACAAAATCATTGCCAAAGACAGGTTCTAGTGTATAGATTTATATTGTTTTTATTGAAAGAGGCATTTCCTTTTGTAAGCTAAAAATCATAGTCCAAATTTCACTCATATTGTATGTGGGTAACAATCCCTATATAGTGAACAAACAAACAGTACCTTGACTGGTAATAATACCTAGAACTAGGCAAAAACTACCAAAAGCAAATATATACATATAATTTAAAAGTGAATTTGGGTTGGATGTGTTCTTGGGTTTGCTTTTTGTGAATTTACAGGTGATAGGGTTGTATACATACAAATGCTGACATAAAATACATCTTTAGCTCACATGGTTGAGTATTTGGAAATAGTACATTTTATATTGGATGGGACACAACCTGATATGATGGAGGACAGTATTTCCCAAACCCACTGAAGCTCTGGCACAAGAGCAATGAAATGAGCTTATACTAGAATCCGACTGCAACTTGGACAAAGCAATTAATTACTTTCTGTGAATGAGATGGGAGAAAAGTCATTATAAATCTGCACTTTAGACAATATATCTCATAGAAGCCTATTCTGTAAGCTTGATGCATGTGTGGCTCAGAAAGGTCACAATATAATATATTTATTTCCTCACTCTAGCACATCTGCTATTTCTCCTCCGATACCAATTTCTTCTTGAGAGATTCAAAGCCTCACTGGCTACTTCATCTTTCCTGATTATGGGCCCAGCCTTAAAAAGTGTTAGCGCCTGACACCTGCTTCCATGAGAGTCAAGGGAATGCTTTACTTCACAGGAGTAGTTTATCTCTTGTTAGGACCAACTCCTAAGATTAATATGATCAACCAATCAGAGAACAGAAATAATACCACATGACCACTCACAACTAATCAACACATGCTGGATTTCAGCTTGGATTATCCCCATTTCACAGGTTGGGAATTGAGGCACAGAGAGATTAAATGACTTGTCCATGGTCACACAGCAAGTCTGCAGAAGAACAGGGAATTGGACCCTGGTTTCCTGAGTCTCATGCTGGCATCCTAAGCACTGAACTCCTTCAAAAAATAAATAAACAAACATGCTAATTTTGCCTCAAGATATTTGAGAGTGAGTTCAGGGATGGGTGGGAGAGAAGGAAGAAATATCAGATAATGTGGGTACCTCAAAAATATATTTCTCTTCCACAGTGTTTGTCCTTAAGAAAATAAAACAGAAGATATACAACAGAGCTCATGAGAGAAGTGTTGTATATCAGACTCATGCCTTGTTTAATTTCTGCCATCTTCTGTAATTTCTAAGGGTTTCTTGTAATTTTTGTAGAGTCTCATTTCATCAAATAGTAATCTGAGAATGTGCTTAGTTGCTTGAACCTGAGAGGCATTCACTATTCAGTGCTTACTGATGTAAGAAGTCCTATTGAAGTCAAAGAGACTATTCAAAGTAGTATAAGCATTATGGCCCTGATTCATGAAATGCTTAACATTAAATCTTTAGCTGTAAGTGCTTTCCTGGTGGGATCTATGTTCAATATATAATGTTTGCAGCATCAGGCTCTAAATGTAGAAGGGGGCTTAAAATGCCAGAATGGGTTACTAGAGAGACAAGGTGGGTGTGAGGTAATATCTTTTATTGGACCAACTTCTGTTGGTGAAAGAGACAAGCTTTTGAGCTTACACAGAGCTCTTCTTCAGATCTAGGAAACATACTCAGAGTGTCACAGCTAAATACAAGGTGGAACAGATTGTTTAGCATAAGTAGTTAACACATATTTCAAGGGACTGTTTGAGGTGAAGTGGCCTGTTAACACTCCTCCAGTCATGGGGGAAAGGAAGTTGGGGGAGGGGGGAGGTAGCTGCAGGTGGGGTTATTACTGGATTATAGGTTGTTGTAAGGAACCACTAATCCAAAGTCTCTATTCAGGCCATGATATTTATTGTCTAGCAAAGTAATGAATTTAAACTCTCAGGCTTCTCTTTCAAAAGTGTTGTGCAGGTTTTATTTGAGGATAAAGACTGATAGGTCAGATGTACAGTGATTGCTTTGTGAAATGCGTTCACCCAGAGGTGATAGGGTGTTTTTGTCTTTTATCATTTTCCCATGTGAGTTCATTCAAGAGCATGGTGATTGTCTGGTTTCACCCACATAGTTGTTGTTGGGGCATTTAGTGCACTAGATGAGGTATACACCACATGTTGTGACAGGCATGTGTAGGACCCATGGATCTTGAAAGGTGTGTTGTGGAGATATTGATCAGTAGAGATATGTCTGCAGGTTTTGCATCTGTTGTTCTGGCAGAGTCTGGTGTCCTTCGAGTTGGTTTGTCCTGGACTGTGGGGAGCTTGCTTCTGATGGAGAGGCTGGGGGGTTGTTTGAAGGCAGAAGAGGGAGTGGCAAAAAGATTTTTTTCAGGATAGGATCCCCATTTGGTATGGGTTATAGTTATTGTGCAGTGGCAGGTAACAACAACTAGGGGAATCCTGTGGCACCTTATAGACTAACAGACGTTTCGCAGCATGAGCTTTCGTGGGTGAATACCCACTTCTTCGGATGCAAGAAGAAGAAGTGGGTATTCACCCACGAAAGCTCATGCTGCGAAACGTCTGTTAGTCTATAAGGTGCCACAGGATTCTTTGCTGCTTCTACAGAACCAGACTAACACGGCTACCCCTCTGATACTTAACAACTAGGGGAGTGCAGTTGGAAGAAGTTTTATTTCTGTACTGAAGCAGATTCTCTCAGGGTATTTGGGTGGCCTGTTCCATTATAAGCTTTCGTGGGCTATAACCCACTTCATTTGAAGCCCATGAAAGCTTATGCCCAAATAAATTTGTTAGTTGCTACTCGCTAAGGTGCCACAAGGACTCCTTGTTGTTTTTGCTGATACAGACTAACACGGCTACTCCTCTGAAACCTGTTCCATGATGTGATCTATTTCTCTGGTGGAGTGTCCTTGTTTGTGAAGGTGATTTTGAATGTGTTAAGGTGTATATCCTGGACTTTCTCCTTGGAGCATATCCTGTGGTATCTGAATGCCTGGCTGTAAATAATGGATTTCTTGGTGTGTTTGGGGTGGTTACCGAATCTATGAAAATAGTTCATATAACTATGAATATAGCTGGATACAGAAATAAAACTCATGGACTGAATAGAGACACTGGATTTTAAATTTATTACAACACTCTAATCCACTAACACTAACCCACCTTCGGCTGCATTCACCCCCCTTCCTTTTCCCCCTATGACTGGAGAGGTGTTAACAGGCCACTTTACCTACAATGGTCCCTTGAAATAAGTGTTAATTCCTTATGCTAAACAATTTGTTCAACTTGTATTTAGCTGTGACACTGAGGCCATGGCTACACTTGCAAATTGGCAGCGCTGCAGCAGGGTGTGAAAACACACCCTCTCCAGCGCTGCAAATTGCGGCGCTGCAAAGCGCCAGTGTGGTCAAAGCCCAGCGCTGTACATTATTCCCCACAGGGAGGTGGAGTACGGACAGCGCTGGGCTCTCACAGCGCTGGCGCTTTGACTACACTTAGCGCTTCAAAGCGCTGCCCCGGCAGCGCTTTGAAGTGCAAGTGTAGCCATAGCCTGAGTATGTTTCCCAGAACTGAAGAAGGGTTCTGTATAAGCTTAAAAGCTAAATTGTCTCTCTCAACAACAGAAGTTGGTCCAATAAAAGATATTGCCTCACTTATCTGCTCTGTCTAATAGCCTGGGACTGACATGGCTACAATAGCTCAGCATACAAAAATGTGTATTAAGTAGTCCATTTTTTTTCCAATTCAGACCATTTCCCCAAAAGAATGTTACTAGAATTCCATTCCTCTGGAGAAACTGCAAAAGGATCCTGAATTTAAAAGATTATCTCACCTGATAATTTACAGCAAGGTAGCTGTTAATAAAGTACTCAATTCCCCATGAGGAGTTATTACTGTAAAAAATAATAACTTTACACAGATCTGGTTGTTAACATTTCTGGTATGGACGGTAAAATTGCTACTCTCAAGGCCATCCCAAAAGGTCATGAATCACCATTTGCTCAATTTATTCAGGAACACACAGGACTCAAGGGCAAACTTAAATCAAATTGAGAACGGATTACAAGTCAAAAATATAAGCGCAGTTGACGTTCTGGTGTCTGTAAATACTGTAAAACCTGATTATGTTTTTCTTAAAGGGACACAGTCAACTTAGTTTAGGCTTTAGGTTTTCTAAACAAAAGTAGGATGAAATGAGTAAACCTGAGAAATATATGAAAGACATTGTTTCGAATTATTTTGCTATATAGGTAGATAATATATTATGATTATATTATATTTAAGCCATCTATAAAGGAGGTCTATTGCTCAATGGATCATGCTATAATTAGTTATTCAGGAGGAATGGAAGGTGTCCTTCCCAGAAATTTTTATAAATATCTGGTTGAGTTATTGTTATTTTACTTGAGTAATTGGTACAATTAAAGCAAAATTATGAATTTTGGCACAGAGGCTACCAAGCAGACATGAAAAAGGGAACAATGTTTAATTACTACTCATTGGGTCTGGATTTAGACAGGTGATCTTGAAGTGAAAGTTTTCTCCAGTTCCCTTGTGCCATCCAGTTGTCCCATTAGGGAAGTATTTTAAGAGGATTTAGGAACCAATCAGAAATTCCTGTTACTGAGAAAAAAGGAACGAGGAGTACTTGTGGCACCTTAGAGAATAAGAAATGTATTTGGGCATAAGCTTTCATGGACTAACAGGGCTACCACTCTGAAACCTGTTACTGAGAGTTTACCATAATTGACATTTTTAAAGATAAACATCAAGGTGTTTTATCCACTTATCAAGAAGGAGAGTGTATATAGGGTAGTCAGCTTGAAAGGCAAGACTACAGTATAGTCAAATTTTATTTGTAGCATGAATTCTATGACATCAGAGCAACAATAGCAAATCAGGGACAAATGATGCTCTCTGATTCAACCAGAATTGACAATTGGTAGCAGCTACTTGTGCATTCATACACATAGTTTGGTCCTAAATCCTGAGTAAAAAGTAAAATTAGTAAATTTTGGCTTTTTCTTCCTTTTGCATAAAACTATACAATGAATAGTGCTGTTTCCAAATGTATCAAAAGTTTTTAAAATGAAAAATAAAAAGAAATATTTAATGGAAAATGTAATTTTACAACCAGCTCTAATAAAGAAATTATAATAATAAACGTAATGGAAATGAAAGTAACAGTTAGTGATGACATATCAAGCTGGAAAAAGTCAGTGATATGAGGCACAGTTTAACATTGTTGCAAAATTCAGTGCCTGGCTAGTGTGTCTTGCTCACATGCTCAGTGTCGTACGTCTCACCACATTTGGGGTGATATTGGCTGGGACCTTGGGGGTTTTCACCTTCCTCTGCAGCATAGGGAGTGGATCACTTGCTGGGATCATCTGGGCATATCACACCTAACCAATTCCCAGCCATTTGAGGGGTCTCAGACATTGGTAGCACCTTGATCTCTCCCTTTTCTACCTGTGGTGCGTTATGTAGTCTTCTAGGAATTAAAATGCATTAGTTTAAATAAATCTTTGGTTTGATATAGGGATATATGGATGAAAATTAATTGGCCTGTTATATAAAGAAGGTGAGACTAGATAGTCTAAGGGTCCCTTCTGGCCTTAAACTCTACAAAACTATGAAAATTCAAAGTTTAGTTCTGCTATAGACATTTTTTGTGATGCTTAATCCAGATATTTCAACCAGCTTCATTTTACAATTTTGACTTTCTGAAAGGACAGAGATTATTTTTTCCCCTTCCGAATAAATGTATGTTCATAAAATCAATCATTTTTTTCCCGTTAGGGGATCCAGAAAGAATAGAAGTCACACTCTGACTGCAGGGCAGTATCAGAGACAATAACTCATGTGGACGATAGTGCCTAAACTGACATCAGGAGAATGGTCTACAATATCTAGCTTCACTTGATACAGAAGCCATCCTTTGGTTATGGAACCTAGACTTCGAGTTCTGATGTCTGTATATCAGAGAGCGAGAGACAATGGGTCTATCCTCATCACAACTGACAATGATTCTGTGAAAAATGTAACCTAATTAAGTCTGAATTAGGGCCAGATATAGTGCAGACTCCTTGCAATCAATTATTTCTCTAGAAAAACAATTTATCAAGTGCTTTCCTATCCTTCCTAGTGGAAATTTTAGTAGACTCATTAGGATCTTATTGAAATATTGGTTTCAACTATGAGGCCAGTACACTCCAAGAAACAGTCTCAAGAAACAGTAGACCAGTAGATCCATTATTCTCTACTACTAGCGACCTCGACCCAATTTTTGATGTATTTAGTCCTTCTAGGCTGAGTTCAACTTCTAAAATGTACATCATTATTTTTAGCTGCCCACCTTTATTTTCATGGTATAATTTATCTATTGCTTTAATTATATAAACTGATGCAATCTTGGAGAATATTATGTTTTAAAGAGAGAGAGAGAGAGACTGTTCATTAGGTGTGTTTTCCCATGATTGCATAGTTCCAATAATTTGCGTTAAGACCTTGAAATTCCCTGTTTGCCTTTTATCCTTCAAGGGTCAGTAGCTACAGCTGTGGCAGATGAATTGCAAATGCTTTAGTGTCTGCCTGCCTGCCTGCCTCAGGGTCTAATTCACACCCAAAGTAAAATGAAAACAAAAGGAACCTTTTCCTGAACAACATTGATTTTTATCACTCTGAGATCTCTGGTGGGTGTGTTTGGAACAGTTGGCTTATAAACAACAGAAATTAATTAATACTTACAAAATGTATTTTTAGGCTGTTTCTCCATCGTAATGCTGCAAGAAGCTCCCATGAGCTTTCACAATTCATCTGGCTCTTGCTTGTTAAGAAATAAAAGAAATTAAGTATAAAGCTCTATACATTTATTCCTGGAGAATGGAGCCTATTGGTATGAGAAATCTTATGTTCAATTTTTGGTTTCAGCCCAACAGGGTTAGGAATAACATATGTGACAAAAGTTTCAAACATGTAAACAATTGTGGAACATTTTTTGTTAAGTAAAAATAAAAAAAGTAATGGCAGGAGGAGAAAAGTGAAGATAGTAAAAACCAACAGCTGCAAAGCCTGGTTCTGCATAAATGAGTTTTATTAACTGCTTTCTTCTTAAAAAGAGAGAAATGTCTCCAGATAACCTTTACTTTTTAAGTGGAATAGAAAATATCAATGATGTACCTGTGTAAAAACATTGCTGAAAAATAGATTCCATTGCTGCTATGCACATTCATTATTTCATAATTGCCAAATAGAAGGAGAAAAATATGAAACTGAAAGATCAAATGAAAAAGTTTGGGCTCCAAAAAGCACTTTTATTTTTTTCACCTATGTACGCAAGTGCTCACTTTTGAACACTTATGTGGGTTTTATTTTAACCTCCCTCCCCCCAGCTTTGGAAAGAAGAGTAAAAGGTTTGGGATTACTCACAGGGCACAAAACTCTTTTGGTTGGATTTATATTTTCAAACAGAATAACCCAGATGCTTGCAATTTTGAAATAAGACAGAGGCTTGTAGCACAATGTTGTTGCTAAAATAAGGATCACGTCAACAAGCAGTGCACCTTTGGAAGCTGTCTTGAGAACCCTGACTGTCTGATGATTTCACACAGATATAAGGCTTAAGGATACCAGCCTGAGATCAGATACACATGGGTGGACACCCTGCATCTGTATAGTAGAGAAAGGGAAATGCTGGCATTTACACAAAACCTGATCCTTAATTAATTGTTTCATGTTGTAGACAGGGTTTTAAAACATTTAATCCCTTCAAATCCAACACTTTTTATGAACAGAACAGTAGAGACCCATAACTGCAGAATCCAGGGCCATAAATAATTTTAAAAGATGTATATTTCCATGTTACAAATGGATATGTTTCTTCCATTACAAACCATCCTCTGTATTTCAGAAACCATATGTAATTTGCTCTGTTATTTATATAGAAGCACAGCATTAGTTCTTATTAAATTAGTAAATTAAGTATATGAGAGGAAAGTGCATGCTTGGAATACATGCTCATGTAATCAAGAGGCAGACTTAATCTGTGCTTCAGCAGTTTTGTCAATTCTTTTCTTTTTCAATGTTTAAGTAAGTACTGCTGAGTTTTATGTGGTTGAGATAGAAACACTTCTGTGTTGATTCTGCTTCCCTTTTTTTGAGGCTTTGATACTTAAGTGCACTGGCCCCAGTTGATCAAAACAACTTAATTTTAAACATGAGAAGTTCCCACTGATGGCAAGGCAATTGCTTACATGCTTAAAGTTAAGCATTTGCTTAAGTGTTTTGCAGGCTCAAGCCCTTGGCTTTCATATTTCTTGATATCCAATGTGAAGGCAAAGGAAGGCTTTATTATATTGCCAAAGCCTGCAACTTCACTCGGAAAATGTCTATTTCAGACATGTTTTCCAAAGTGAGCTCCACCAATTGACCATCCAGTATGAAAGCGTCAGACTTCTCAGAGTTTCTAATAAACCGCTGAGAAAGTATTTGAAGATGTAAAGAAACACTAGAGGAGTGGTTCTCAAAGTCGGTCAGCCGCTTGTTCAGGAAAAGCCCCTGGTGGGCCGGGCTGGTTTGTTTACTTGCTGCATCCGCAGGTTCGGCCAATCGCGACTCCAGGCCAATGGTTGCTGTGGGAAGTGGCGTGGGCCGAGGGATGTGCTGGCTGCCCTTCCCGCAGCCCCCATTGGCCTGGAGCGGTGAACCGTGGCCAGTGGGAGCCGCGATTGGCTGAACCTGTGGATGCGGCAGGTAAACAAACTGGCCCAGCCTGCCAGGGGCTTTCCCTGAACAAGCGGCGGACCAGCTTTGAGAACCACTGCACTAGAGTACCATCCTTTCTTATAAAACTACAGGGTCTTACTGTCTGTCAGCCCCAATGAGAGTGGAAGTAGAACCTATCACTGATGTTTTAGTAATAGCAAAGCAAGGTTGACTTAGCCTTAGGCCAGTGAGCAAAAAACAAAAAGTATTACAATGAAACATAAAACTTAATGTAAAATTTAAAAAAGTTTAAATATTTATAAAGATTAAAAAGGACATATGCCATTATGTGACATGATTACCATGCCACTTGTCTTTTCCTTATTTTAGAGGCTGCCCATGCAAATCAATCAACCACTTGCATTACAAATACATTGTCGGTTCCTAACAAATATTCTGTTTTCTGAGAGGTCATTAAAAAAGGCATCTGGGACCAAAACACAGAAAACCATTTTGACCTCAAAGGCAATAGAGATCAAATGTAAAAAGTAATGGGGGTAGGTCTTCCACCTGCATGGACATGGTCAGATATTTCTTGCTAACACTATATTAGTCTTTTAAGTAATTTGCCTGCATGGATTGAAAATGAAAAGTTGTAAAAGCCCTTTTTAGCATGTATTTACACAAACTATATCTGGTATACTCATCAGTCTTTTTAACAAGGGGGAATCAAGGTGACATATTTGAAATAAAAACAACTGCCATATCCAGTTGTTCATTAATATCTTCCATTGTCAACATGATAATGGATTTCAGTTTTAAACTTAAATTTCATATTTGAGTTCCTTCAGAACTCTTGGGCAAATTCCATCTGGTCCTGAAATCTTATTACTATTTAATTTATGAGTTATGTTCCAAAACCTCCCCCTACTGACACCTCAATCTGTGACAGTTCCTCAGATTTGTCATCGAAAAAACATATGGCACAAGTGTGGGAATCTCCCTGCAGTGAAGACTGATGCAAAGAATTCATTTAGTTTCTCTGCAATGGCCTTGCCTTCCTTGAGTGCTTCTTTAGCACCTCACTCATCTGGTGGCCCCATAGATTGTTTGGCAGGGTTCTTGCTTCTGATGTACATAAAAAAATATATTGTTAGTTTTTGTGTCATTAGCTAGCTGCTCTTCAAATTCTTTTCTGGCCTGCCTAATTACACTTTTATACTTTACTTGTCAGTATTACTCTCTTTTCTATTCTCCTGCGTAGCATTTGACTTGCAATTTTTAAAGAAGTCCTTTTTGTCTCGGCTCTAAGACCAGCAGCTGCTGGGGTATTATTTGGGAGACAGAGGATCTTCCTAAGAAATTTGTTTTGAATCACATCCAGTCCTATGGGATCATTCCATCACCATATTTCTGCACCATATAAAGTGTGCCCTCAGACCTTGGCCTCAAACTCTAAAAGGGCTGATGCAATTAAGGGCCCCTCCCCCACCATGAATGTAGCCCAGCTTTCACTGAATTTGAGGCCTTCTCTTTTGTTACCTGAATATGCTTATCCCACATACCATTTTGTGTGAACCAGATACTCAGGTTGTGGGGAAGAGCTAACTTGCTCAATATATTGCTCATTTATCCTTCATTTATTCAACCACTGACTAATGACAAATATTCTCATTCTTTAATAATTTATCAAGATGCCCTTTCATTGACAGCATCAACAAAACACATTTGATAAATGTTTCAGTCCAAGGGATTTTGTGATAGTAGAACCAAGTTACCTGCAATTAATTAGAAAGACAAAGGGTGATTTATAGTTTTAGGGAGAAAATACTGATCCCCCTTTAATGCTAAAAGTTAAAAAGAAAAGGGGCTAAAAGGCAGCCCTGTTGACTCCCTTTTGTAATTGGCTAGAATCAGTTAATTCCCCATCCAGGCCTATCCAAATCCTAGCTACTGTTTGTTTGTGAAGAACATCTTAAAAGAAAAAGGAACTAAGGCTCTATTTCAGCAATCTCCAATTTGCCCCACAGACAGCCCCTATCAATAGAATCAAAGGATGATTTTAAGTCAACAAAAGCTGCATACAGTTGTTCTCCCCTTAGGGGGCACATATTTGTTGATCAGATAAGAAAGACTAAAACAATTATCTGCAGTGGAACAGCCATTTCAGAAACCAGCTTGTTCCTCTGTAAATAAATTAAATTTTCCTGCCCAATCCTCTAATCTTCCCATAAGATAGATAACATAATTTTTTAAAGCAATGTCCAATAAACAATATTACTCCTGATCTTCTTGGAACCCAAAGCTACCAATTCCCAAAGATGTACGGTAAGTCCTCGCTTAGAGTTGTAGTTATGTTCCTGAAAAATGCGACTTTAAGCAAAACGATGTAAAGTGAATCCAAGTTCCCCATAAGAATTAATGTAAATGGAGGTGGGGAGGGGGTTAGGTTCCAGGGAAATTTTTTTCACCAGACAAAAAACTATATATATATATACACACACACACACACACACTATAAGTTTTAAACAAACAATTTAATATTTTTACACAGTGATGATGATTGTGAAGCTTGGTTGAGGTGGTGAAGTCAGAGGGTAGGATATTTTCCAGGGAATTCCTTACTGCTAAATGATGAACTAGCACTCGGCTGAGCCCTCAAGAGTTAACACGTTGTTAATGTAGCCTCACACTCTACAACGTAGCACAAATGAAGGGAGGGGAGACAGCATGGCAGACAGAGACAGACACACCCTGTGTGTGGGAGAGAAAGAGAGAGAGAGAGAGAGATGTGCATTGCCCCTTTAATTACACTGGCACCACTCTAAGTACATTGTCTTTAAAAAGATCAGGAAGTTGAGAAAGCAGCTGTGGCCAGCAAGCTCTCTCCGTCCTGAGCCCTGTCCTGTCCCCACCCTGCTGTATATGGAGAAGGGGTAAGCAGGGGGCAGGAGTAGGGGGAAGGGGGACACCCTGACATTAGTCCCCTTCTTCCCCCCTCCCCTTGCACAGCAAGCAGGATGCTCCTGGGAGCAGCTCCAAAGCAGAGGGCAGGAGCAGAACATGGCAGTGAGGGGAGGGACAGCTGAACTGCCGGCAATTGGTAGCCTGCTGAGCAGCTGCTGCACAGGGAACTTATGGGAGCAGGGAGCTGATGTGGGGCTACCAGTCCACCCAGGTTCTAAGCGCCCACCAGCTAGCTGCAACGGGCTGCTCTTCCTGCAAGCAGTGGACAAAGCAGGCGGCTGCCAAACGACGTTATAAGGGAGCACTGCACAACTTTAAACGAGCATGTTCCCTAATTGATCAGCAACGTAACAACGAAACAATGTTAACCGGGACAACTTTAAGTGAGGAGTTACTGTACAGAATTTTTCATTTTGGCAGCAAATTTGAATTCCTTCCACAATGCCATGCGTTGTTCCAACTTTTTCCTTTCAGCAATCTTTGTAAAGCTTTCTAAAATTAGAAAGCTTTTGGATAGAATCCAGTGAGCTATCTTTCCTGACCTCCCTTGCCATAATCTGTAGCTCATCATTAAAAAAAAAATCTCCATCCTAAAAAATTCTTTTATCTTTCAAAGGGAAAGAATAATCCTTTTAGGGAGTTAGATCAACCTGTAATTTATGTACAATATAATTAAATACATTAAGGTACAGACTCGCATCACTAAGATGTAAAGACTCATATTTTAATCCTAGCAGATGACTGAAGGATGGATTCTCTTTAATTTTAGATTTAACCAATGAATTCCACTTAATTCAGCTTGCATATAAGGCCTTGAAATTAACAGTGAAATACGGTCCAACAGCGATCAACTGATGTAATGGAGCCTGGGGAGCAAAATGTAACCTGGAAGGGTTGATGGTAACTATCAGAATTAAGGGTCACTGAAAAGTTAGAAAAACAAAGCCAACTTAAAAAAGGAACTACAATACAGTCAATCATTCTCCTACTTCTAAGAGAGGTTTAGATGAAGTGACCCTCCACGTCATCACTGCCCCTACCATTTAGGACTTCCAGCCTGAATCCGTCCAAAATCACCAAAAATATTTAGCCTGCTGAATTTATTACTTCATCTTTAGAATTTCATGGAGGAAGGGCAAACAACATTAAATGCACTATTTGATAAATTTAGCAATTCCTTATCTTCCACACCCAATCGGGCATTAAGATCACCTAAAACAAAATGTGGCAGGATAATTTCCAGTCAGCATCTCAATAAGAGATTTTAATTCTGCCCATATAGATTCAATATAATATGGGGATCCTGACAGAAGCAAACAGATATCCAAAGCAACTAAAATATAGTTGTCCAGGAAGGTGATACTGTAAACTTGAACACTGGGAGCTAGTAGTTTAACTACAGCATTTAATTTAATTGAAATAAAAAGGGCTAGACCACTAACTGGTCTGCTTTTGTTTTAATAATAGACTTCAGTGTCACACCCTTATGTTAGAGCTGAGTGAACTATGGTAATTCACAGTCAACAACAAACAATTCATTCAAAAACTCACCCTTTTTCAGTCCACAAATTGTTAGTGAAATTACCTGATTAATATTTCATGTGCATGTTTCAGCCTATAGACTAATAATGAGCTGTGTCTGAGTGTATTCTCTGCTTGCGCTTACTTAATAAAAAAGTGGAGGGCATGATCAATTTAATAAGCCTTTGATTCTCTCTTTATGAGCTCCATAAAAAACAACAACAACAACAACAAAACAGCTAACACAACACTCCCACAAATATGGTATTATTGGACCTCTTTCACAAATAGGTAAAAGTGCTCCCAGAATCTAAACTATGTTATTTTTATATGATTCTCTGCAACAAACATGGTGTTGTGTAATAAGGCCAATGAACTGGACCTCATAAAGGCCCTGATTCAGGAAAATATCCTATTCAGGAAAATACTTAAACATAGGCCTAAATCCATTTAAAGTCAATTGAGCCAAAACAACTAAACGTAATAGCCAAGCACAAATGAACGGTGACACATGAGCTTGGAAAAAAATACATTTGGAGTGCAATCATGCATTTCTTACTTATGTAAAACTCCCTGGGATGTTACTGTTTCCAAAGATGTTTGGCCAAAAAAGAAGTGCAGAATCAAGCTCTTGGATGAATGATGGGCATTTTTTTTCTTTTTAAAAAATTACTCAAGCTTACAAGCCAAGATGAGCAACATAATTATAGTCAACAGAGAAAACATGAGAGCAGCAAGAAACTAAGGAAAATGTACTGGAAATTAAATCTCTTGCCACAATGCATTTAAATATGAAGTTGCAGAGGTCTCTCTGTTGTTTATCTCTTGTCTGCAAGAAACAGCTGGACTATTGCAACTGAAGTCCAGTAAGTTCTTTGGAAATAAAAGCATGTACCACATAAATTTGCTCTTTTTTATTTGCTTGTTTTTATTATTGTTTTTTATCTTGTTCTCAGAAAAACCTCTCTCATCACTCTAATTAGTCACAGCTGTGTGGTGCTGTTGGTAGTTAAGTAGATACTACTCTTCCTGGTGAGTCAGTATTGAACCAGTGCCCCAGCACAGCAGTAGGGTGTGCTGTGCAGCTGGCAATATGGACTTCTGTATAAGATATAATACAGAAATGCTGATGATTTGTGGCCATTAAAGATACCATGGCACTTTTCATAAAAGCAATGGTGTTTATCACCCAGCAGGGTTAGTAATATTCTGCCACCCTAAATTCCTTCTGCAGTTTCAGTTGGAGACAGTATTTTTCTTTACTTCATGTACAGAACTCTTGCAGCTATGCACTGGTAAACACTTTTAATCCCAAAAGTGACTGCACTTAACTAAGGAGAGAAAACATCCTGTACTTGTACAGTGCCTAGCACAATGGCTTCCTGGTCCAGTTATAGGTTTCCTAGCTGCTACATGAATACAAATAAAATAAATTAATAATTATTATTAATACTTATTATTATTATTTACAGAAGGACCTGAACCTAAAACACAGATCTGGCTCCATTATGTTTGTATCCAAGTTCATTGTTCTAATCTGTGGTTAAAATGGACCAAATCTGGACAATGAATCCAAGTACTCTGATGTCTGGAAAAGTTTAGCTTTAGATCTAGTGTTTAAATCCTTGCTCAGTCCATTACAAAGATAGAAATCTGAAGCCAGAATTTCTGCTATAGATAATATATAGTTTTTATATTCATTTATGAAGTGCAGTATTAATGTAATAAAATTATGTTTTGCAACAAAAAACTGCTAGGGAATACTGAAATTTGATACTTGTCTCTTGCTTCTGGATCTCAGAGTCTTATTTCTGTGTACAATGCTGATTTCTGCATGGTAACTCATACATTGGATTCTTGTCCCCGCGTGATTCAAAGGGAGATATTTTCAGTACAAACCCACTAGGATGCTTGTTTAGGTGTAAGTTTAGTGGATAACGCAGGATGATCACTTTAGCCACATAAATTGTGCTGTGGATACAATTTCAGGTGCATAATTTATGCTACTTTTTTGTGACTATCCCAATGCTAGTCAGTCTTGCAGAAGTTAAAAGCATTGTGGCAAGTAGTTGGCAGAAGAGCTATGATTACCCAAGCAAGTCCTGAAGAAATAACTAATTATGCCTAATGTCAATCGGACACTTTGGGCCACTTAAAATATATATTCCCTCCAGGTTTGGCATCTATTCACACTGCCCTCTGCAACAGAGTGCAGGCAGAGCAATCCAACTGCCTTTTAGAAACATGAGTAAAATTAAATGTGTGCAACGCCAAAGAGCAATACAGTGTGGAATAGACAAAACTGAGCCTTCTTACAGAATATGAAGAACTGTGCCCTCCAGCGAGGCCATCACCCCACCAATGGTCAAAGTCGTGTGCAATCTATGGGTCTTGCTCCATTTAATGCTACTGTTCAACATCCATATAAGAACGGTTGGACGAGAGCATTTCTGACATCTTCAGCTAGCCAGGAGACAGCTCTTTGCTTTCAGATTCAGACCTAGCCATGGCAATTCATGCTTCTTTCATCTGCAGCCTGGCCTACTGCAACCTACTGCACTTGGAGGCAGACCACAAAAGAAACTATTGCTAGTTCATCGTGGAACCAATACACTGTAGTCTAGAAAAGCAAGTAAAGAAAAAGTGTACCACAAACAGAGAAATAGATATCAGGTGACATTTGAACTGATAAATGGCATAACTATTGAACTGGGACCATTGTCATGGCATCTTTTGGTGTGTTCAATGCATTTCAGACACACTGAAAAATAGAGAAATAGTGAACCTAGTGTTGCCTGTAGTCTAATCACAGTAGTTATAAGGTATGGATTGGTGTGCTGTGGCCTAAACTATGCAACGTGCAGCCTTCTGTTCAATGGCTGTTTCCCTACTCTCTCTTGTGGGTTCTAAGTGAATTGATCTGATGGTGTATGTATAAGGCTTAAGGTTAGATTGAGCCTTTAGGCTCAGCCAAGTGTATAGGATAGTGTGTAGCTGCATTGTCCCAGGAGGAGCTCAGGAAGGAATTCTAACTCAGAGACATCGTTCCAGGCACAATTCCTTTGAAACTCCTGTTTTCTAGAGAGATAAGGGTGGGCCACTTCACTCCTTACCTGATTCAGCATACTCCTCCCTTCATGCAGCCATCATTACACGTAAGGGGGTGGACCCATAGCACCATCTACTCCCCACCTTTCTCCATGACCTTTCTGCCCACTTGCTTGAGGAGGATAAAAGGCATATTAAGCATGCCGTTCCTACTCTCTCCCATACATCTGGACCCAAGACCTTGGCAGATCCTGTATGGCCTCTCAGTGGTAGGTGAGAATTTTATTTCCCCTTACTCTTTTATGCAACTGTATAGGACAAGGCCACAATCTTGATCTTAATAATTTGTTCTAGGGTTAGTGTTTAAAAAAAACAGTTAAAGGAATTAAAAATCTGCCTGCACAACATATTCTTCATTTGCTATGAGGCTCTGATAATCAAGATGATTGCTTAATTGGCACACTTCTGTTTCTGACAGAGTACATGCCACATTAGAGAGTAAGTATGCTGTGAATGACTGTGCATCCAGTGTTACAGAGCAATAGGACAAAGGTTCACTTAGAAATCAGATAATCAAGCAAAAGGAAATGAATAATCTCAATAATTTTTAACTGATTATCAGAAGATCAGAGATGTTTGAAGTGCAGAATGCACAGGGCCCCATCAAAATTCAAGAGAAAGATAAGAAGATAAATTGGATAAGCAATAGCAGCCTTCTCTGCAGCTTTATTCAGCCCAGGCTAAAAAATCCTTGAGGACTGAAGAGAGTTAATATTTGATATGGGCTGGAATTGAAAAAAACCTATTAGCTAAGGTACCTGCAGATAAATTACATTTCTGTTCACTTTAAGATGTCTTTACATAGCCAAAGTGGTTTAAAGAGGCCTTAGTGTAAACAAGAATCAGGCCCACTGTGTTTAAAGGGCTAGTACCACTTGTCAGTTAATACCAGAAAAGCAAGGGAAGCAATGAAGGAAAGGAAGAAACTAGGAGGAAGAAAAATGTTTCCTAACAGAGGTGGGGAAAAGGAAAATAACACAGAGTACAGATTCTTGATATGTTTATGCTGCAGGTGATCTATTATCTGATATTCAGTTAAGTTATCTACTCCAAAACACTCTCATTCCTACGTTTGGCAGGGTGTGATCTTTCCCTAAGCTTCCCAGTAGCTTGAAGGGACCATGTTCTGTCATCATGAAAGGGCTATGTCCTTCTTACCTGCTAAGTCAAAGGCTTAAGTGGTTCATAAAATTTGTGTGGCCCTCTGCACTGGGGTGAATTTCACTCTGAGTTTAACAATCACAGACCTGCAAAACACATTACTCCACCCACATTAGTGTAATGAATTGTTCCCTGTGAGCCCAGTAAGGAGGGGACAGTTCTAGAACCACCAAAGGGGAAGGAGCAAAAGGAGAAGTTTGAGAGGACCCCCAAACTGAGTGGCATTGCAACCTGGTGCACAGGATCACAGTGCCACGCAGGTCGCAACACCCAGAGTGGGGAGCTGGGCCCAGTCCTATGGGAGAGAAGCCACAGCTGAGAGGTGAATGCAAAGTGGGTTCACTCTCCATCTCTCCCTCCCCCCCACCTCCTCTTAGTGGTTTTCCACCCTTGGTAATTTTTTTGAAGAGTGGGGGGCCTCAGTTTCAAATTGTCCGGGGGCCCCAAAAGCCTCTGCACGACCCTGAATGGCAGAGGGCCAGAAGGCTGTAGAGGCAGCAGTTCTCATTCAGCTTTGCTGTTTTAAATGTGTTTTATATATTGTTTAAGTGTTTTAGAAACTAATGGAAGTCTCTCAGAGATACTGGTCAACCCAGCTGTCTACCAGGGTAATAATAATTGCTAATTATAGATGTGAACTTTTCTACTTCAGTCACCCTCAAATTAAAGTAGGTGTTTAATTAATTGTCTTCTATAGCCTCTGCCATACCAAAAGTTTCCAAAGCACTTTACAAATTGTGGATTCAGAATAGGAGAAGCTATAATGCTTATATATGCTCTGAGGGTAACATATCTATATCTTTGAAGGCACAGATCATGCTTCCCTCAGTGCAGCACTCCAACCACAAGCTGGTACATGGGAGTGCTGGGAACTGGCCACTCTCTTACTTCACCCATTTACGTTCCCACTGAGTACTGAGATCTTCAGACAGTGCTAGTACACTTAACCTACCACCTTTGCACTGCTTCCTCTGCGTTTGCTGTTTGCAGTAAGTGCAATGATGCTATAAGCAGTATATGACTAACATTGATATTTTGCTTATTACTATGAAACATGCATGGGGACAAGTAAATGAACATAAGTAATTGGGTTATCAAACTTGTTATGTTAAGGATTTGTTGTATTAGTATGAGGCTTATTTAAATAGGTTTATGCTGTTTAATAATTAACTGTAGTACTATTATATGCTTTTGTTGTAAGGCTATAGTTGAGTCTATACTACTTTATTGCCAGTCACTTAAATCCCAGAGAGAAAATGAATTTCTAAGGGAAACTCATGTGTAGTCCATTTTGGGAAAGAACCTGTGATTGGTTATTCATAATAAACATAAGTGTGGCAAATCAATTGTCATTATTTGTAAGGGCTACATAACTGTTGGAATCCACAAGTTGAGTCATTCGTAATCAGAGAGACCTCAAATAAGTGCATTTGAATGGATATATTAGACAATCAGTTAAGTAACAGCACATGCTAAAGGTATAGTTACCATAACTTGTGGAACTAGTCCTTGTAATGACAGTGATGTCGGTCCTGTCTGGTTCTGATTGTCTGTCTATAGCCTGGTACAATTATATCCCAGGTTATTTACAGTTTCAGTTTTTATTCATTCCTGTTTTTCTTATACAGACATATCATTATTTGTAGTACATTTCATAAATTTCCAAATGCACAGTCAGACATTTGTTGCTTATTTATTATTTTTACTGTTAGTACATAATATTTATATATCTCACTGTCTATTGTGCTTTGTACATTGCTTACTAAATCAAAAGAGCACTATATCTTTCTCCTGATACTACCTTCAAGCTGGTATTTTTCCATTCCTTAGCATAACCGCAAAGCACTGTGGTATTTTGGCTCTTAGTCTAGTTAAAAGGCCTAGCAAAGGACAGGTCCAACATATCGACAACATGCATCCCTCCATTGTGCTCAGGGAGCAAAAGAAGCCACATGACTACTCCCAGAGGGAAAAGAGGCTTCATGTGATCTGTCCACTTATTTGCACCCCTGCAGAGATGGCCCTAATTTAGCTACATACTTACTTCACGAATCACTGAAATGCTGCCAGTACGGGGTGAAAGATGGCATTGTTTAACATCACCAATTAAATACAGGTCCATATAAGCTTGAAAACTTGTCTCTCTCACCCAGAAGTTGGTCCAATAAAACATACTATATCACCCGGCTTGTCTTAACTATAATAAAGACAGTTGGAGAGAAAATTAAGAGGGATATTGCATCCAGCTGAAACTTCAGGGAGAATTTAGGTAAACAGAATGTAATTATCTACACTGGAATTTTGTCACAGTGCCTAATGTCACTTCTATTTTTTGTGATGGATGCCCTTTTTTCTCATTTTTGTCATGACTTTACAAGAGGGAGTTGATGCTTTGGGACTGAAGGTTCTACTCTTTGATTAATAACATGTGCAATGAAAATGAGAGAATGAAGCAAATAACCACATCACTCCCATAACAAAAACAAATTAACCATCCCTGACTATTTCACCTACATCACCCATTCCCACCCCCAAAACACTTGCAAAGAGGCTCTGAAATTTTACCAATTTTCAGAAGTTTCTTGATTTCCCCACTGCTGAAAGATCTTGAGAAAATGCACAATTCTTAACTTTTCTGTTTTAAGATTAAAATATATAATATAAAATAATGTAAAGAGCTTGGAAGTTTGATTTGGATACTTTTCAGAAATGTATTGAACTACAATAGTTGCCATTAAAGTGTAAGCATTCGCCAATAATTGCCACATAGAGATGCCAATATTTCTTTTCTTAGAATAGGAACTATCTATGGAAATTCTCTGGTGCCAGTTTTCAAATTTTGATTTTGTAATGGCTGCTGATCCTCCAGGATCTGCCAAAGTAGACACCAAATCTCACACATACAACTTCTTTTGAAGCTATTTTAGCACCTCCATTTACAAAGGGGACAAGAAAGATAACAACATAGAAAAATAGGAGGGAAAACAAGAATTATTTCTTTCAAAGTTTTTAAAAAGTATTGCTGGGGGTTACTTTATATTTTGGGTGACATTTCATGTAGGGGGAAGGATATTGATGTTCTTATTTTTTTTCAAAGTCATATTGCCACTTTCTAAAAAAACATCACTTAGCTTTCAGCGACTGGTCTGATGATATCTTTTTTTTTCTTTAGAAATTACCCTGGCAATTCTTTCTTTCTTTCTTTCTTTGAGAGAGCTTAGTGTCTCCTCCTCTTGTTCCTTTAAATAATTTTGCCTTATTAATAGGTACACATTAATGCATAAGCTCTGAAAAATCCAATATTGTATTTTAATAAGTAACAACAATTGCTCATGTAAATCACTTTGCATGTTTGAAGTGCAATACAAACACAAGCAAACGCTACTTAAATTAAAGAAATTAGAATTTGAAGAGACACAGTCAAGTTGTTCGCACTATTGTATTCTTCAGTTAGGTACCATTTTAACCTATTTAGAAAATGTTCTCTCTTTCTGACAATCAGTCTCAGCAACACAATACAGTATATAATGGCAATCTGTTGAATGCCTAACCTTGTTTCATGGACACAGAATGAATTCTTTCAGCACACCTATTCCTCTAACAGACTTTTGCTGAGGACATTATGAAATATATTTGGATTTTGTAGACAGGAAGATGTGTGTTTATTCAGCCATTTTATTTCTTTCAGCAAGTCAGCTTTCAATTGCATTTTATTTTAGCCCACTGAAAATGAATTCTTTTAACCAGGATAATAGTTAGGAAAGGAGACTGTGTATTTGTAAGTATTAAAGGGCTTTTTGTAAGATTTTGTAAAGAGAGATTTATTTGTCTTGGTAATTTAACAGTTTTTAAACTGCATTTTGTGTTGCTGAAAGGTGGAAATAAACAGACCTGTAGATAAAGGCTTCTTTTTATCCACGGAACCCATACAACACAATAAATGACAATACATGATTGCTCCCACACTTTCCAACCAATGTTCCTATATTCTGGAGGTTTCATCCTCAGCGTGAGAAGATAGTTCCACATCTATTCAGTCCTTTGGAGATCGCAAAGACAAATGCCAATTAGTGTCAATTTTAATGTGGACACTAGTCCACTAAAAATTAGGCATGTCACTCAGATAACACAGTGAGAGATGCCCTACAAGTACTTAGAGAGATAGGTAGACATCTTGCCACACAAACGTTTTGTCTCCTGATGTCCAGCTTAATTTTTTTTTCAGGAGGTGGACTGAAACTATGAAAAGGAAGGACAAACACTCCAAGGCACTCTCTCCTTTTGCCTGTCACATTCACTGTGCCTGATGCAACAAAGGAAGCCTTTGGTCGGTAAGACTGCTGAAAGCATGTGATGTGAAAACTTTGCTTTGAATTTAATATCATTTAAGTTAGGTAAGTTAAGTAGCATCTTATCTTTATTTTTCTTGTAACCATTTATGACTTTTATGCTTCATTACCTGTATTCAGTTAGATTGTAACTATATTGTTTTTAATCTAATCCAGTGTGTTTAAATTGAAGTGTCTGGGTAACTCCATTTGGAGTGACAAATTGTGTGCATATTATTTCTTCTAAAGAAATAACAGACCTAATATAATTCATGGGAGAGGGCTGTGTGGTACAGGACATACATTTCTGGGGGTAAAACTCAGAATGGAGATGTGTTGGGGTCACCCTGAAGTATAACAAAGGCTGGGGAGAGCCAAAGTTTAACCCAAGTGTGGCTGATAGGCTGCAGTTACACACATGCTGGAAGGCTGTTTTGAGCAGTTCAGGTAAGAGCTACTTCAGGAAGGCACAGCAAGGCACACAAGGTTGCAGAGCAGGGGTAATATTGCTGGTCATAAGTCTGGATTATACCCCTGTATGTCATAGGGACAATCAGCAGGACTCCTTTAGCAATACCCCAGATAAATAAACATCAACAAGGTTTTCTCTTTACCCTGGACTGGATTCCTTGTTGTGATGGGATCACAACTGTTCCCATCTTCTGATGCCCCAGAAACTGCTTAGATCCACTTTCTTTTAGTGTTCAGGCTGTTCTCAGTTACACCCTTCCACCCACACCAGTACAGTGCAACATCACAGATTTTAAACCCCTACTTCTTTCAGCCTTTCTTTATTAGGGCACTAGGTGGAGAAGAGATCTTCCTCTCTAAGAAGCTCTTTCAGCTTGGGCTTCCCTACCCCTGTCCTCCTTTCTCCTCCTATAACACTGCCTTACTGGGTTTTGTTAGGTTGGTTAACTGAGGGCTAATTAGTTCCTTATCTCCACAGCCTTCCCTTCTGATTAGCTAGTTATTCAATCGGCCATCACTGGGGGAACTCATTGAGGCTACAGTAATCAGAGTGCTGACCCACCTGTCAGATCTCAGTACTCTGGGACACTTGTATACAGTTTACTGCTGGTCTACTAAAGTTCATTTGGGGTTCTTATTTCTCATGGACTCTTTAGTTGTTCAGGATGATTTCAAGTGAGATATAAAGGCAGCACACATGCAAGCATGGTTGCCATCTCTAGATTCTGATTTCTCAGCAGCATCAGCTCGCATGCTAGTATACATAGCTATGGGAAAAGCAAAGGGTTTCCTCTGAAAGAGGCAGTACATGGCGCACTTGGATTAACACTTTCCATCTTCCACTCATATACACACCCAGGTGAGTGACTTTGTTTGACAATGCTTGTTATAACTCTAGACTGTTATTACACTATTTAAATAGTAACTTCCGGCCTTTGTAGGTTAGAACAGCAGTCTCTAGCTGTAGCTCAGACCAGTTAGTTTGACAAAGGTGAAGATTTTAAAAAAGGGGGAAAAAATCTGGCATTATTGTTAGAAATCAGGTCAGTGGATAATTATAGAGGGTGCAAAAAAGCCCGTCTTGTCCATGTTAGCTCACTTCAGATGTTTTCCTCTAGCCAGCCACAAAATCTTTAAAGCTCTAATAGAAATTCAACACTTCAATAAATAAATAAAATGAGAAAGTGAAATATCAAAGGAAAGGAAGAGTGAGCTCTTTTGCTTCAGGGGATTTTACACTTTAGTCCTTTCCACTGTGAAGAGAAATTCTTTAATGTTTTGTACCAGAGTCTAAATTACATTTCTTACACACCCATATATTTTAATACTACAAGGAAACAAAGATAATGAACTACACTTAAGAAAAGTAGATTTCTAAATATGAGTAAGTGTTTCACTGGAAAAATAATCCTATATTTTATTTATTGTGGGATAGATTAATATTTAGGTCCAGATCCTGAGCTGGTGTAAATTAGTATTGCTCCATTGACTATGGCAGCTGAGGATCTGGCCTGGAAACTAAAAGTTACTGCCCAGTATTGGGGGTGCACATGTGCACCGTGTCATGGTTTATTGTGAATAAATTTTGCCTCAGGGTGCAAGGATTACAATTGTCCTGGGCTTGTCCAATGGCCAGGAACAGTCTCTCCCTCTCACTGCTAGGTTCATCTGCTCAGATAATCTTATCGAGATGATAAATTGACACTTGTTTCAATAGCATTAGAACATATTGTCAGCAGAGAGATGATCGCTGGATTAGTTCGAGGGAGAGAAGTATTGAAACAGGTGACTGTGTATCCTGATGGATTCTTCATAGTGCCCTGACCTGTAAGCTTTTCCCTGGGGCTGGAACCCTGCACTGTGTGCAACTACATTGACTTCAGTGGGGTTTTGGTGTCCATCTGTGTATAGGGGTATTTTAATAAACAACCAGGTGCCTAAGCCGCTGCCAACTATTGGGATGGACTACCAATTATTTTGCTTATTGCTAGGCATAATTATTTAGTAGATCTTTGTAGTAACTTGGCTTAGTTAAGGCAAAGCCAGAAGGGAGAAGAGGTGAACCTGACTCTCTGTGCCCTTTTCTTGATGTGTGGGGGTGACAGTCTGTGAAAAACAAGTAGTCTGGAAATATTTACACCTGCTACATTACACCTACTAACTGCTGGAAACCACAAAACTGCATCCTGTTTTGACTTTCTTTGTAACCAGCAATTGATTCCATTTGATCAGCTATGTAACACCTTTGATTAACATATCTTTGGGGGTATAAAAGGGGAACTGTGAGTCTGGGTCAAGAGTTTTGTGAACACATTGAGAAGATCTCCAGCTGCAGATGGAAAGCTGGCCACTGGAAACCTGTGGCTGAATCATCTGAAGACCGCTCCAAACTCCTAAGGGGTAATTCTGAGGGGTATTTTGCAGTTGGGGGGCACTCTATAACCTATTGTATTTGTGTGTACTTGACACTAGATAAAGCAATGACTAAGTAGAGGCATTATGTTGGGAGTGCAGGGAATTAATAAAGTACTGGTTTTAAGTGAAACATGGTTTTGATTTGTTTGTGCCAGCCATATAGCAGACAGAGGTGCTGCGTCTCCCTTGGTTTATCCTGATACTGACTCACAAAGATTAAATTTACCGAGAAATTCGGGTTCACTGGAACCCGGGTACTGAGAGCTTCGGGTTCACTGGAACCCCAGGTAACACCTGCATGGAACAGCTTGTAGGATCATACCTAGATTTAAATAGTTCAGATTGCCAGCCAAAGGATAAGCTTTTAGAAATACCCCAGTTAATAGACTGATACTTAGTTCTGCAATGGTAAATGACAAAAATCTTAGTTGAATGTTTTATTTTAAATATTTCATGAAATTTACTTTTTTTTAGTCTTTCCATGTCTTTTAAAAATAAATATATTGGGACTGATTTCTGTTTATACCAAGGTCACTTTACACTGCTCTGCTTGTAAACAGGGCTTTCGGGCAAAGCATAAATGTAACTGAAGGTCACTTTACACTGTCAGAGTGATGTGAAGTGACCTAAGTGCAAATGGGAATCATGGACTTCATGTTCTATTCTTTTTAGTGTCATAATGAAAGAATGCACTGGGTGTCTATTATGAAGCCTTTCGGGAAGCAGGCTGGCTTCCCACCTGCTATACCTTAGGAAGAATGAACAGAGACAACCACTTCCCACTGTCCTTAATCTTGCTTCCACTTTGTCTGGCTGCCCAAGCTTCCATTTTAAAGTTCTTCTACTGCTTTCTTCTTGGGAGTCTACTGAATCAACATGGGCTTTAGGGAAATGCCCAGGGGAGAAGGCTACTACGAATTATGCCTATGCTGCTCTGGTATATATATTTTAGCTAAATTGCAGTTATTGTACAATTTCTTCAAATTTTCAGGGGTGGAAAATAAGAAAAAAATATTATGAAAAAAATTCATTAAAGATTTTCTTCAGTTTCATATATCTCTGCTGATAAGGACATAGGTCTAAAGAACCTTACAGGAGCTGCTGTTATGGATATGTCCTGTATTTTGGTGTAGTAGTAGCTGCATTACAGGGTTATGTCTAGACTATGAACTAAGGGTGTGGATGCACTGTTCACATAGGCATACTCGTGCTAGATCTCATTGAATTATCACTTTAAAAACAGTAATGTAGCCACAGTAACACAGGCAGTGGTGACATGGATTAGCCGCTCTGAGTACATATCCAAGGGATTCCAGCAGGTTTGTACTCAGGGTGGCTAAGTGAATCATACCCCTTGCGTGCAGTGACGATGAAGCCAAAGTTAAGGGTGTGTTAAAGAGTTCAATTTTAACAGGGGCTTTACACCTTCATTTTGTAAAAAATCTCTGAAATGGCATAAAACAGAACTTTGAGCTCTATTTCCATTTTTCATGGTGGTTTGATGAAAAATGAATTGATATAGAAAGAGTAATAAGAGTTTAAAAATCACTCCCTTTGGCAATTTTTTCACCAAAGCATCTCAGTGCACTCTGTATCACAAAATATTAACAGTCACCTCAGCAGTGTTAATGCAAAATTTCTTCCCAAATGCACAAACTGGATGATGGTCAGATGTGCTGATCTACTGATATTAAAGCATGTGAGGTTCCTGTTAAAGTTCTTCCTCCGAGTGCAAATGGGATGAAACTGGGGTACATATTACTTTGTGTGGCTGCTGGAGATAGAAGTGAAAGCTGTGTGGAGCACAGGAATATGTTATTGACACTATTGTAGACAATGTGAAGGTGGAAAAGAAAACACAAGTCCTCCCTTTAACTTATTATTTTCATTATTTTAAGGCAAGTGTCGGCAACCTTTCAGAAGCGGTGTGCCGAGTCTTCATTTATTCACTCTGATTTAAGGTTTCATGTTCCAGTAATACATTTTAACATTTTTAGAAGGTCTCTTTCTATACATCTATAATATATAACTAAACTATTGTTATATGTAAAGTAAATAAGGTTTTTAAAATGCTTAAGAAGCTTCATTTAAAATTAAATTAAAATGCAGAGCCCCCTGGACCAGTGGCCAGGACCCAGGCACTGTGAGTGCCACTGAAAATCAGCTTGTGTGCTGCCTTCGGCACATGTGCCATAGGTTGCCTACCCCTGTTTTAAGGTATGGATGATGGAATGTGTCCTGCCTATCACTAAATGTCGTTTTTGTTTGCTAATACTGATGGGGTAGTAACTAAAACAATTTAGCCTCTAACCTTCAGTTTACCTCTAACCTTGCCTCAATTTTTTATGTCATAAACATCCTTATAAGACCTGGGAAAATTAAATAACAATGTGGGTTGAGGGGAACTGCATGGACAAATTACTTTAAAAAATAATACATTCAAGAAATCTATTTTGACATGGCCTAAAATTAACAATAGTGAAATGGGTGGATATGGGCAGGTCTACTGATTTAGTTGTTCATTTGCAATTCTATGTAAAAATAAAATGTGTGGGCAGCCAAATAGATGCTCAGACAAATTTAGAAGCATTAAATAGTTGAATAATTATTTGCAGTAGATAAGGGAAGTGCTACAGGGCCAAAATTATCTTGTCATCTTCCCCCCTCCCCCTTACAAAGTGTTTATGGTACAAGATGATAACAAAACAAAAAAAAAGGGGGAGGGAGAGAATACACTAACAAAACTTTCCAACAGACACAATTTATGGAGTGAGACTCCTTTTCTTGACTTTGCAAGAGGAACTTATTTGCTAAAGATATAGATGTGATATAGATTTGATAAACAGACAATTTTAAATCTCTGCAAGAGGTTAAAGGGATTTACAGCCTCTAACACAAAGGGTCCACGGTTTTCCTCCAGTGGTTAAAAATACTACATCACGTAGGCTCTCTCAGTAAAGCCATATTTCAAATAACTTTTGAAGACTGCGTAATCATAAGGCTATTTCCCTAGTCAGTACACTGATCTATTTATAGACATTTCGCTAAAGACAACTAATCAATATGGACCAAATCCTGTGGTTCTTACTTCGACAAAGCTTTCGTTGACCCATTTGCTCTAAATTAGTTTTCTGACAGATAGCTGGCCTCAGGACCAAACAATATATGAGTTATATGACATTGCCAGTTTCCTATCACTCCTGGAGATATAGAGAAGAGACATATTGCTGTTCATGCTCCACCAGATAATGAAGTCATCTAGAAATAGAAAGCAATGGCCAGTAGGATTCAGCTATGTGCTGCTGAATAAGAGATCAAGGTTTGAAATTTGTACTCAAGTTCTCTCTTTCAAAGCTGGCAGACACTGCCAAGTAGGTGATCGAACTACTGTATTGTTTTCAGTTTGCAAAATTGTTTATGGCTGCTTTTTCTCTCCAAAATGTTGTGCCATTATGTGTCTACACCTAGCCCATACACAAGAAGTGTCATGATGGTCTCAGAGGCTTAAGTCTGAAGAAATGTTATTCTTTAAAAGCTTTCCCTGGAGGGTCTATTGGAAGATGACTTTCACTATTCCTATGCCAAATCCTGTCTCGTGTGTTATTTAGGTTTCACTGCCTGGTGTTTGTTACTCAGCAGATTTTCAAAAATTAAAATCACTGGTACTCAATAGTGATGTACAAACCCATGAGCTTTATTAATTATATCAGCACTGACTAAACTTGTGAAGTCCCTCTCTTTCCTTTATATTCCATTCCATGACCTTCACAGCCTACAGTTTCCCCACTGATTGGAAATGTCTGAGTGGAAAAAGCAGGGGGGTTAGTCCAACGAACGAACAAACAAACAAACAAAAGTGTCAGTTTTGGTATGAACAAATTCTCGTTTTAGGCAGTGACCTCAGCCTCCAGGAGGAGGTTTTAGACTTGCATCATTTCACAGCACTGGCTGATAGAACAACATTAACCCAACTTCAATGGAAGCTCAGCTTTCTCAGCGAAAAGAGAGTCAAAATAATATGACACATATGAATAGTACAACAATGGGTAGATTACATAAAGGGAAAAACTAGACCTTCATGAGGCCTCAGGTCACACTACAGAGATAATTTGCAATGCTGTAGTTAATATCCTACCTATGTGCCTCTCCTGCTCCCAGTAGTCAGCATTCTTAGAACAGAATGGTTTGATTTTTGTAACAAAATGACTTTTCATTTAAAAAAATTATATTGTAAAAATCTTTTAAAATGGAAACTTTTATTTTGTTTGTATTTCAATTGACTGCAGACTTTTTTTTAAATTAAATTTGTTCCACAGGAAATTCAAAATTCTTTGGTTTTGGTCTGATTTGAAATTTAAAAAAAAATCAAAATTGCAGAATTTCCCACAAAAAGGAAATTCTGGTTCCCATATTGTATATGGGTCTCATTAGAACCATCAGAGCAAGAGAAATGATTGAACAACTCTCTGAGGTGAGAGTTGACATATTAGGACTAATCGATTTAAAAAAAAATGAAGAGATAGCACTGAAAAAAAGAGAAAATAATTCACAAAATTAGAAATGTTTGCACCTCTGAAATGTTAAAATAAGTCCTGGAGTGACAAGTTAATGGGCAGTAGGCTGGTGACTTGCCCAGAGGTGAGTCCAAATTTCATTTATTACATGATTCTATAATTTACTGAATAAATTATAGAACAGGGATTGGCAACCTTTGGCCTGCAGCCTGCTAGGGTAAACCCCCTTGTGGGCTGGGCCAGTTTGTTTACTTGCCGCGTCCGCAGGTTTGGCCGATTGTGGCTCTCACTGTCTGTGGTTCGCTGTCCCAGGCTAATGGGGGCTGTGGGAAGTGATGGCCAGCACATCCCTCGGCCCACACTGCTTCCCGCAGCCCCCATTGGCCTGGGACGGTGAACTGCAGCCAGTGGGAGCCATGATTGGCCGAACCTGTGGATGCGGCAAGTAAACAAACTGGCCCGGCCCGCTAGGGCACTTATCCTGGCGGGCCGCGGGCCAAAGGTTGCTGATCCCTGATTTATTGCACGGTTCCATAATTCATCCCATAGCTATATATATAGGTATATTCACTTTTTATATTCTAATTTGCTAAACAGTAATTCTCTTTATTCTTTTATTTCCATTTGTGATTTAATTTAGTCATTTTTTTCTTATGGTGTCATTATGTCTGGCAAATTGCCTTTATAGCAAAGCCTTTCTTGAGTGCAACAGGTTGAAATAGCTGGAGTATTGCAACACATGGAATAAGCTGCACATAAAGAATCTCTTGCTTGATCTTTAATGAGATAAAGTTTCTATTTCATTACATTAAAGATGAGTGGTAACACAGATAATGTACTGACTCTGTTAATGCTCTTAACTCATGAATAACATTTGTTTCAGCTTTTGCTAATTCCTTTTTTAATCCTCTCTCGTCATTACACAACTTTGAATAGACTTTGCATGTCTCTTTACCATGTCTATTAATATTGTCTTTACACGATATTTCTTTCTTGTCTGAGAATTCTCCTTCTTTCATTTCTAGAAATAATTACAGACTCATTACTGCTATTGCCCTTTTCTCTGCTTTCACTGAAACCAGCCATTTGTTGAATTTCATTAGTATTAATAAACACAGGACCAGGTTTAAGAGTTTGTTACCCTGAGTGAGACTAACATATTACACTCCAGAGGGAGTTAGCAAGGGTATGTATCTTTAGCAGGATTTTGTATTAACAAAATGAATGGGATAATTCACTTCTTACAAGACGCTGTTAAAGCCCAGTCTGTGAATATTGCATTAGCAACTGATGTTAGATAATGAAAAAGTTCTCTTCCTCTTTGTGCTCAGCATCCCTGAATATCATAATTTAACTATGCAATTCCCATGGAATTCCAGTGGGCACTGTGGATGTTCACCTCTCTTAAAATCAGATCAAAATATTAAGTTACTATTAGTATTAGAGGGTTATGACTATTTTACATTTATCGAGCAAGAAGTGATACACCAATGAGTTTATGGCATATCTGTTCCTGTGAGTCACCATTCACCAACATCTGGAAACTGTTGTGAAAAGAGGGTTTATCATATGGTTGAAATTAGAGCAAGAATAGCCTTTATTGATTGATTTCTGGCCCAAACTAAGAAGTCGTAGGGGAAGCAAAATTGTAGATGTTTTCCGTTTTTTTTCTCCTTTTCCAAATCTCTCACAAGTTTGGGCCTTAATTTGAGGCTTGGGAGAAGCTTTGAGTCTGTTCATATTACACCTTATATGGTTCAGCCATTCCTAGGGAACTTTTAATTTGGTTTATTCTCCTCCAGCTATCCATTAATTCTTGTTTACTTCCTTTAACACCACTAAAAATATATACAGAAAAAATTACGTAATTTAACTACATTTATGCGAGGATTGCTTTTCAAAGAGAATTCTCAAAATACATAACTGCACTTTTCATACTGTAGTGCTTTATTAATCAAAATGTCAATTTCTACAATATGAAGATTGCTATAGAGGGTTTTTTTATTTTTAAATTGGGCATAAAGAATGATGGTACACATTTACCTGAACTTTTGGTGAGAGCTTTCTCTCTTACATACTAATTAGCATTATATGATGAATTCCCATGAAATTAATAAAAAATGTATAAAAAAATGTGAGCTCAGCACATGCCTGTCTAAACTTAGTGATGGATGAACTGAGTGAAAACATGGACAGCTCTATCCTAGCCCAGCTGATCAGTGAAGAATTCTTTGAAGGTATGTGGGGAGGACCTACTGAAATCAATGGGAGATTTGCCGTTGATTTAAGCAAGAACTGGATTGTGCCCTGAATGAGGCAGAGTTCCTTGTGAGGTAGAAGAGCATTCACTGGCCTTTTGGTAAGGTGAAATGCCTGTTGGTTGACCCCATTCTCTTTTTCTAACTATGATTTTACTTCAGAAAATTTGTACAGAGAGTTGCTATTTTGTGTGTGTGGAGGCAGATGGCACTTTCTTGGAATTGAGAAATAAATTAAGAATGAAGTAGAATGAATGCAGAAATGAATTTGACAGGTAAAACCAAGACACATTTTATCATTGTGCTTTCATCAGGGCCATATGCTGCAGCTTTCAATCAATTTGACACTGACAAATATCCACCAAAGACTCCTATCTGAAACAGATTAGCAATAAAATTAAGACTTTCACCTGTATCTGCATTCCTGGTATTCATCTGCTTAAGCTTTGGGGTTTTTATTTTTATTTTCTTTTTTAAAATATCTCTCTTCTTCTCCCTACCCCACCCCCATCCTTCTTTTATTGTACCAGCATTTTTCAAATAGGTGGCATTTGTATCAGGATCTGAAAATAGTATTAGGGCTCACTTTAATTTCTACAGGTAGGCTGCTCAGGCATTACAGATGCAATAAGGAGAATCCTGTGGGTTTATAGCTCCCCAAAGTTTAATCCTGGGCCTTTCTAATATCCTGTGTCACTGGTGACCACAGCTGCCTTGTGAGCCATCATGGATTAAAATAATCTCTGAAGTAGCCTGGTCCCAGAACATTGAAGATGAAGCCCAGGACTTGAACTGGAGCCACAGACAAATAGGAAGCTAGTGGAGGTTGTGGAGCACTGTGTGATGCACTCTCCGTGACAAGCCTGCTCAAAGGGTGGGCTGCTGAGTGGGGTAATAGCTAGACTTTTATATTAGTCTTCACTCACAATCCTAGGTAGAGAGTTACAATAGTTCAGACTTGAGGTGTTGCTCGGTCTTACCCAAGAGGAATATACAGTCTACTTGCTCTCCAGAGGTAGAAAAGGGAGGTCCTTACTGCTGCTGCAACTTCATTAGCAATGGACCAATGGAAATCTAGAAATACCCAGAGGCCATGCACTTACTCTGATAATCAAACGGAAGATGCCTTGTCTTCTGTAGAGGGTACAGTCAAGGTGTTAGCTAGTTCCTTGAGGTGTTTTCCTCTCCTAGCTAGCAGCATTTTGCCTTCCCTAATAGGATACTGCCAGCTGATTTTCATACATCTATTTATCTACTGCAAGCACTATGCATCTGTGAAATGCATTGGTCAAGTACAGCTTGTAGTCTCATATTTTGAAAATGAGATGGAATAAGATTAATCATTGCAGCACCCTACATGAGGTCACTTGAGGATGAAGTGGCTGTTTGGTAACCTCAGTAAAATGAATTGGTGATCTCATTAGTGAACTTCCACACCACAAAATCACTGACAACTGGCACTGATCTGTGGTCTCAGCAGAGAAACCAAGAAATGAATGAACACTTACACTGAGCTATCTTCTCAGGCCTCATGATGTCCCTCCAGCTCCAGTTTGAACCACACTGATGAGAATTGATGTGATGGAGGTGGAGAGGAGCTTTCTCTGCTCCTGCATGCATTGCAGCTGCTCTGCGAATAAATCAAGAACTTCAGTCTTCACAGCAGTCAAACCCACACCTGTCACCAGCATAAAAACTCACTCAAAGAGGGAATTAATACATTGAAGAAGGTAAAATATGTATCTTCTTGACCTAAATTGATGCCAGGAAGAACTTCTTTACTCAAATATTCATGGACTTGGCTGTTATAGCTGAGCTTTCTTTTCAGGCTTTAAGTTTAATTCAAATTACAGTATCAAACTGCAAACATCACATCTGGATTTTGAGCACCCCTAAAGCTAGGGATATTTGGAGAAGAGGTTTTGGTTTGTTTTATTATAAACAGAAGGCCACTTGCAAAATTCAGATCCAGAATCAGACTGAAAAAGTCCAACATTCAGGGGAGATCATGTCTGCCATTTTGGTTTGTGCCCATCTCTGGTTCAAACCTAAAATTATAAGCAAAGTTCAAGTGCTGCTAATACATGTGTACTAATTGCTTTATGACAGATCCCTACTGGTGACCATACAATCTGCATCATTCTGTGTGGAGAAACTCATCTCCGTATATTCTAGAAATGATACAACATTTGTAAAGGTTTAGAAACATTTCTCAGTATAACCTTGACCATTTTGCCAAAACACTGATTTTTATTTTATATTAGATATTTCTCAAACCAAGACACATCCCTTTTGCCCACCCCATCATTCCAGAGTACAGAAATACATGAGATACAAATGACAGATATCGAAGAAAGAGGTAATAGTCTTGACTTAATATGTAGACATGTAAAATGCCTTAATAAAGCTTTGAGTAGCTGAGCAGAATATATCCCGGTCTGTAGTTGGATTAAGGACTCAGTTGGGGAGGGATGAAATCTTTCTGGAAGTGTCCTTTGCTTCCTTTATAGGCCTTTGTGATGAATTTTCCTTACTTATGAGCCTATATGCTTAAAAAAAACAGGAGTACTTGTGGCACCTTAAAGACTAACAAATTTATTTTAGCATGAGCTTTCGTGAGCTAAAGCTCACTTCTTCGGATGCATAGAATGGAACACACAGACAGGAGATATTTATACATACAGAGAACATGAAAAGGTGGAAGTATGCATACCAACAGGCAGAGTCTAATCAATTGAGATGAGCTATCGTTAGCAGGAGGAAAAAAAACTTTTTGAAGCTGTCTATATGCTTAAAGTTCCACATCACAAGGTAGGATGCTCTCCCTCTCTCATGATGATTCCCATGATGTTGGCTTAGGTAGTGTGAAAGTAGAATGAATTATATTACAAAAATAGATAGGATTAAAGAAATGCTGTCTGTACCTTTAAGGAAAATCGCTGGAATGCTGGAGTCCAGGTGTCAGGAATACAGACATTAACATAGAACAATTGCACCGTTTAAGGGCAATTGGTGAAGCATTAGCCTTAGATCGATAGGAGTTATGTAGGATATGTAGGATATGCATGCTATGCCCCAGGTGAACTTTGCTGTTTTTCTCTCTTTGTCCCTTTGTTTAATTCCCGCTCTTTTATCTGTATAAATAAGACTGTTTGGGTCTTGCATGGCCACTCACATTATCTGGGTGTTATTGGCGGAGCGCTGCGCTAATAAAAACAGAGTGGTCTGACAAATTGTGAGTCTTGATTCTAACTTTGACAGTAGCAAGGGTCCAGGACAGGAAATCAAACCTGGTCCTCTCACCTGGCAGTGCAGAGTGTGAACCACACCAAGCCTATCAAAGAGAGAGTTTCATTCTCGGTCTTGACCTTCTTGAGAATCAGCCATTTAATAGCATGTGTAAATGTGTTATACCACTATAATAAAAACCAGTAGGATCTTATTAAGAGGGATAAGGCAAAGATGCCACATTTATTGTAAGTATAATAATAAGGCAAAACATAAAAGCAAACAACGTTGTTTTACTACTTATTCCTATCACTACTTATTCTTTATATATATATATATATATATATATATATATATATATATATATATATATATATATATATATATATTCTTTCACACAATCGTTCATTCAGGTTCTGTATAGGTGTTACAGTTATCAGCCTAGAAGTTGCTCATGCCAAGTTACTGGCCAGGTATCTTGGTCATGAGGATGGAGCTGAGTCTGTGTCAGATGCACCTGATGCTCCTGGAGGCTGGCAGCAGAACCAGGGACTCAAAGTTTTCAGTTTTTAGAGTCCATTTTAATAGGAATTAATTCCTATGTTAGTCTATGGGAACCGTTTCATCCTGCTGTTGTTGGCTCAATTAGCAGATGGCACATTCCTGGTGGCTCCACACTGTTTAAAGTGGCACATTCCTTCCAGGTGTTTGGGGTGGATCCCAGTTTACCCTCCAGGGGTTGTCTGGTGGTCCACTTGACACATTCTTCGGCCAATGGATCCTTTCTAGGCTGGCACCTCCCTAACCATTCAGGTACATTAAGCATTCATTAACATACATTCCATATTTTAGGCAGAGTCAGTTACCAGCTTAAGGCTCACAGCAGGGGTGGTAACATAGTGTCCACTTCAAGAACAAAGTAAATTACCTTGCTTGTAAGTTTTACATAGTAATAGACTTTCACTGGACAGATACAATTAATGTTTTCTGCAGACAGGAGCTTACAAGTTTTAACAGAACTAAAAGATATTTGTACTTGGTGAAACTGGGGGCAGGGGGAGGGGTGGTCACTGTCACTTGGGGGAATCACTGTTAGTACCTTCTTTAATATCCCTACAAATGTATGGTAAAGGTTAGTGAACCAGGAATTTTTTAGAACTTGTCAATGAGATGCTTCTCTCAGAGCATAAACGTAGACTAAAGTGAATTGGTTTATGATCAAGTCTGATGTAAAATAAAAAAGCACATCATATGTAAAAGGGTATTGTTTCTCTCTCTCACTCTCTTTTTTTCTACATGCATCTTCTGTTAGAGTAGCTGATCCCACATGGCGAACAATTGGAAAACATTGTATCTGGAAACATCTCTGCATATCCCGTCTATTGATTTGGGCAGCCAAATTTTGACTGGAGATTCCTAATTATGATTTTAAGATTTATCACAGTGGACAGGTTCATTAGTAGGATGTTCCAAATCCCTGCACCAGTGAGGTTCCCTAAACTCCAGAGGGAAGGAGGATTCACCACAGTAGAGGACAGTATGTATCACCATTGCCAGCTCTCCCTCAAGGTTTGTGCAATGGGAGGGAGAGGTTAACTTTAGTGTATAGCCAGAATGTCTTAGAGCCCGCACCAGCAGAGGCTGCTGACTCTATCAGCACATCTTCTAGCCATACTCCTTCCTGTCCAATAATACCCCAATTTGGGGGGTCTGACCCTGGGTCCATTCTGTATCTAGTGTATCTAAGACTATGCTTACACTTGGGGGAGGTAGGGGTATGATTCTCAGCTTGTGTAAAAATACTCATGCTAGCTTCATAGAGCTACCACACTAAAAATAGCCGTGGTAGCAGGGACAGCAGCAACATGGGCTAACTGCCCCAAATCCAAAATTGCCTTGAACCTATGGATATGTACTCAGGGCGGCTAGCCTACTGCTGCCCATGCTAATGTGGCTATACTACAACTTTTAGGAAACTAGTTCAATGGCAGCTAGTGCAAGTATGTCCACATGAGCTGGAATCACACTCCTAGCTCCAAGTGTAGAGGTAGCCTAAGGTAGCAACCAATTTGTGCTGCCACAGCCTCTTCCCCCTAACAGACTTTACACCACTGCTGACCTGCATCGAAGTCTGAAATTGTTTGTTGTTTTGATTTTTTTCTCCTGGCATAGGCCTACCCTTGAATCTGGTCCACTTTCGTTATTTCCTGTCCTTTGTTTTTTGATGGATAAATATAGTTGCAAAACCAAATATCATATATATGTGCTATCAATGGAAATGATATCACCCTTAGAGGGGGATGATTAGGGATGGGGATGAAGCAGCAAGACTAAGACGGCGTGACATAAGGCCCCAAATAACACAGGAAAGCATAAAATGGAACAAAATGTGAATCAACAAAGAATCCACTTTCAGGGAGATAATAAAAGGGAAATAAAGGAAAGATGATGCACAATCAGAACTGTTACTCATCTGAAGATTATCCCGTGTTTCTTATGAGTTACAGAGTGCTCTTTAATTTATCTTAGCCACGGTGTAGGACATAACTATTAAACATTTACTTAGACAGATGCCATTTTATTCCTGTTACAAATGGAGCATCATTTGGAATGTTTCTGTTTATAAATATTTAAAGGAATTTGATGGTGTCATGGAAAGAAAAACAGCACAAAGCCTTAGAATCACAGTCAGCCCCAGGGGCACTCCCCTGCATCAGCGATGGCTGCTCCAACCCAGGGAGTGTAGACATCATTACTACCAGCTGTTGGGACAGGCAGCTTTAAGCTGCCTATCTGTAAGAGCACCACTGATGGATACAGCAGTAGTGGTGCACTATATCTCTCCTCCATCTTTCTGCTGCCATATTCACCATTTATCCTCAGCCAGTACCACCAATTTTTTTCGGATCAGTCTACCCATCCTCTAAGCCCTCTGGTGGAAAGGAGATCATAGGCATTGTGTGTCCCCACTGTTACAACTCAGCGTACTTTGTATCTTATCATCATCATGGCATACACTGACTTTTGCCTACATAGAACCTTGGGTGAATCTAGCCCTTGCTTATATCCAAGGGAATCATTGATCCTGCTTGAATGAAAATAATCCCTGGTTTGTCTGTCTGAATAAATCTTTTGTATTGGCATAACTGTGTGATGGTTTTCTAACCTCCCTTTTCTGTGTTCCAGCTGAAATCTCTTTATCACACAAACAGATCACCTGCCTCTATATTCCCTACACTAACAAGCATTTTTTTAAAATAACTTATTACATTCTCTAATTCTGGGTTGCATAATGATGTTTTGATTTGTCTTCTTGTACCCTTTAGTTAAAGCTTTACTGGTGAACTCTGATTCTTTTTCATTTTGCCAGCATACGCAGAGTTCCTAATTTGTAATCAAAGTAGAAAAGTGGCTGATCTATCACAGACATCCTCTCTAGCCTTCTTATTCTCATTTTTCTATATCAGCAATGAGCAATTTCCAACATGGGAAAGAAGGAAAAAAATACCCCCCCCCCACTTCCTTCCCCCCCCCAAAAAACACATCTTACCTTAGTCAAACACAGAGTCAGTAAAACACTATTTTATTAGTGCATCAACCATATGATCCTCAATTAGCTTCAATGGCCAAAGTTCTCATTTAATAAGAACATCCTTGAAATGTGAGAAGAGAGAAGTGGCCTTAACTGACTCCCTGCAGTGCAGAGCACTTCATAAATACGCAATTATTGTTGGTTCATTTTTCCAATATTATCAGCAAAACACATTCCCTACATAACTAATAAATAATGGGCCAGATTATGTAAAGTTGATACAGTGAGATTTAATTTACTTTGGGTCTTGTCTACACAGGTGTTTTTTTTTACATATCAATGTAACTATTTTTTTAGTGGTGTGATTTTTCTACCCCTAGCTAAAATAGTTAAATTGATATAAAAACAATTTTTACAATTCCTAGTTTTGACACAGTTATACAGGCATCAAGATACAAGTATAGTTATTCCCATAGGGAACTATATCGGTATAGTTAAATTGGTACAATTTTTGTGTGTAGACAAGGCCAGAGTTTGCTCTTTTTTAGGATTACTGCCAGTTGAAGGCATCTTTAATTCATAACTATAGCTTCATTGCAACCCTACCAAAGAAGACTTTTGAAGGGAATGTACTGAATCCGAAGAGTATCCCTTTGCTGCTTTGGTTACCCCACTTCCCACAAGCACCAAACACATTGTAGGTTGCCTTGACCCATTTGAGAAAAAAATTAAGTCATTTCCATCACTGGGACCTCCTCAGTGAGTGCTGACAGAGGCCTCTACCAGGATAACCAAGAATGAGTCCTGAAATGAATTTAGGCCGGTGATTACATTTTTCAAGTATAAGCAGAGGCGGCTCTAGGCACGAGCAATGCAAGCGAGTGCTTGGGGCAGCTCATTTGCAGGGGCAGCAGTGGCAGGGTTCAAGCCTGGGAGCTGAGAACCAACAGGGGGCCCTGGGAGCTGTAGTTCCTTGGTTAGCTCCCTGCCTACAGAGCCAGCCCTGGAGCAAAGAAAGAACTACATTTCCCAGCATTCCCTTGGCTGCTATCAACAGGAAAGGGAGGGGGAGGAAGTATGGTAGCTGAAACCTCATGCTGCAGCTTGCTGTGCATGGAGAGCTCATTGCTAGAGTGGGGTGGTACTGTGAATGGGGAACAAGTGTGCCCAAGGAGTAGAAGGCTTTGGCCCAGATATCCCCTTCAGAAGACATCTCCAAACTGGATTAGGGATAGTGGTGTGACCTCACCTTGCAGCCTCCAAAGAAGGAATTGGGTGGACTAAATGGACAGTGCCCCTCTTTATCTGAAGCCTAGCAAGGGAGGTATGTGGATCCCACTAGAATTTAAAATGAAAAGTAAGGGCGGGAAGGCTACTAGAGGACTTCAGCAGCTTTAAATACAGTACCAGGCATGTAGGAGGATTTCCACTTCTGAGCCATGGAAGCAGAAATTGATTTTTCCTTTCCAGATTTAGCTAATATTCAGAAAGAGAATCTAGCACCTGCCTTCCAGATTTGAACACCTCAAAATTCAGGAGGGCTCAAGCTCAGGTTGGGCAGCTGTTACTTCATTTCTCCCAGATCAAATATACTGATCCACTGTAATTTGCTGTAGAAAAAGTAGGATAAAATTGAGCAAGAAATGCTTCCCAGTGGTTTTTAGGACTGGAATTGATATTTTCAACAGCCATTGCCTATTTTTTTTTAGTTGTATTTGTTTAAAAGGAAGACAGTGATATTGCATTGGCAAATTCCCTATAGAAACAAAGAGTGGAACAAAAGAATAATAAAGGCACCTCAACTTTTCCTCATTTATGGAGGACAGTCATATAATATGCATCCAGATATCCTCCAATCACACAAGCTGAAAATTGTTCCACTTTACTGCAGTTCTGTAACCATATGGGAACCAATCCTGTCTGTGTTCTGTGCACATCCAAAATTCCTACTGAATGATCCACCCTGGGAGCAAGTTACCAGTGACCCAGGGCTGGGGTGGAAGGAGGGTGCAGGTGTGTGGGGGCAGAGCCCAGGGCTGGGGTGGCAGGGGGTATGGGGGGGGAGAGCCCAGGGCTGGGGCGGTAGGGGGTGCGGGTGTGGGGGGAGAGCCCAGGGCTGGGGCGGCAGGGGGTGCGGGTGGGGGGAGGCCCAGAGCTGGGGCGGCAGGGGTGCAGGTGGGGGGGGGAGCCCAGGGCTGGGGCAGCAGGGGGTTGCAGGGGGAGCCTAGGGCTGGGGTGGGGGCAGCCAAAATTTTTTTGGCTTGGGGCGGCAAAAAACCTAGAGCTGGCCCTGAGTATAAGCTTAGGCAATTTGTGATAGTAATTAGTGGTAATGAGGGAACTGCCCGTTACACTTATGTCCTATCACAGCAAACTGAAATTGGTGAGGTTGGAATTGTTTACCACAGTTGAACTGAGGAGCCATCTTGAATTCCAACAAATGGTTGTGAGCACTGTCTAGTCTAGTCTAACTGGAATCCCTTACTGTAACTACAATACCTGCCATGAAATATCAATTTAGATAAGTAATAGTCACAAGTAAAATATTAGCCATTTCCCCCACCTATAGTCACTAGGAACCTGATCCTGCAAATGACTCTAATGTAACTCCACATTGGTTCATGGGTCTACCCAGACCAGCAGCTAAGTCCATTCTGATGCTTTATCATCTCCAGCCAACCACTGAAAGAAAAAAAAATTGTAAAAATTGACACAGCTTCAGCAGAAAACAGGATGAGATTTAATAGGTTCCAAACCCACTCACTTTCATTGCACATAGTTACTAAGTAATGGTTAAAGTTGGATTCTGCAAGAGGTGACGAGGTTGCTTCTTTTATAAGATTTAAACTCTAGTCACACTGTCCTCCTTTTCACCCACAATACTTAGATTTTGATGAAGAGCTCACACTAAATATAGTATGAAAAGAAACCAAATGAGAAATCCTAGCCTTCATGTTCCCATGGCGAGGTGTGATATGTCATCATCTACTACAATGCATTTATGAGTAAACATTAAATTAAATGCTAGGAAATGGAATGATGCTGCTTTATTAATTATTCAAAATATTTATCCAGTAGAAAGGAGCTCCCGAAATGTAATGTTTTATTTACAAGAGTCTCCTGACAAGCAAAGTAAATTAGAAACTACTGTATTAAGCAGTGCAAGAACAATCTCTCACACACACTCTCTCGTCATATTTAAAGCATAAGTGCAGTAAATAGACTACACAGTATGTTGGGCTTAGTGGATAACTTTTTTAAATGTTTCAGCTGGAATAAAATTGTTTAATAATGCCAGCATGTTCTGTGATTCCATCAGATCTCACAAGCTCAGCTGAGCAAATAGTTGTATTGAGTATCTCCAAAGGAAAAAAAATGGTGCTACAGGAAGTGATATTGATGATGAATCAATGGCTGGTATTATTCTCAGTTAGTCAGTACTTACTTGATTCAGTCTATGATCTTCTCCCTAAATATAGCCCTCTGATCTTTGTCCCATGCTCCTTTTATTTCTGTTACCTGCTGCAGTTCAGCATGTGAACTGTGATCTGAACTCATTCACCAGCAACTGAACTTACAGTATATTTCCTTCTTGAAACAAATTAGCTTGGAAATGAATTTTCATGGAGCTTTTGAAAATGGTTCAATTTTCTTAAGTGTAGATCTGGCTGGATTTAGTTCTTTTTGGGGGTTAGCAATTGTGCATTTACCAATCCAAACTGTTGGAATTTATACATAAGATATCATCATATAGTATGGAGGAATATTTTGCAGCCTATAGATTGTTCATGAATGATTTTCACGGTCTAGTCATTATTAATTATTAGTGTTTTCTGATGTCACCTAAACCAGGTGGCTGCCTAAATACTAGTTGAGAATAACACATAAGGAAACCCATGAATCAGAGGTAACCAACCTTGATCCTTTATAGATAAAAATATTTTTAAATATCTTAAAAACAAAATACAGTCGAACCCATTTATCTCGACCTCGGTTAACTTGCCAACGGCGACATAACAGGGTTCAACTGTAACTAAAATGACTAGCACAAAGTCACATTACATTATGGTTCTCCTCTAGATATTATGTAAATATATTTGATATTCACTTGCAAACGAGAACTGATAATTTATCTTTCACTTCTTCACAATATGAGTGGTTCTACAGAAAACAGATACAAAAAGCTAAAAGGGCTTTCTGTGACCTAATTCCCAGGTCTAGAATAAATTATAGCTTCAGTTCAAGAGGAGAGACAAATAATGAAGTAATTAATAGGAAAACTCATCCACATGAACAATGGTCAGGAGAAGTGCTGTATTGGATATGACAATGATTTAGGATTCAGGAGTCCTTCTCTGCCTTGGATATGCCTCTGATTTGCTCTGTGGCATAAAGCATGGCACTTTGTCTCCTTGTGCCTCAGTTTCCCCATCAGTTTCTAGTCAGCGGAGCCCTCTAATGCTAAAGTCTATCTTATAAAATCTTACATTTTTTGATGCTGAAGGAAGTTGAGCACAGGGTTCAGACTCAGAGGATCCTGAATTCTAATCATCATTTTGGCACAGATGTACTGTGTGACCTTGGACAAATCACTTTCTCTTTTGTCCCGGTTTTCATATTTGTAAAATAAGAATAATAATACCTACCCACTTACACCACAAGGGTGCTGTAAGGATTACTTATAGTCTGAACAATGCTTTGAGCATATAAAGTACTATGTAAAGCAGGGGTCGGCAACCTTTCAGCAGTGCTGTGCCGAGTCTTCATTTATTCACTCTAAGCTAAGGTTTTGCGTGCCAGTAATACATTTTAACGTTTTTAGAAGGTCTCTTTCTATGTCTATAATATATAATTAAACTGTTGTTGTATGTAAAGTAAACAAGGTTTTTCAAATGTTTAAGAAGCTTCATTTAAAATTAAATTAAAATGCAGAGCCCCCTGGACTGGTGGCCAGGACCCGAACAGCATGAGCGCCACTAAAAATCAGCTTGAGTTCCGCCTTCGGCACCCGTGCATAGGTTGCCTAACCCTGATGTAAATGTTGAGTTTTATTATTGGTATTATCTTTAAAGTAGGCATATTAGCACAATTTTTACAGAAATGTTATGAGGCTTAATTATTGAACATTTGCAGAGAGCATTCACATCTTTGGTTTAAACAACATGTTGAAGGAAATAAATATATTGGACTCTGTTCTCTATTAATACTTTGCTGATAACTTCTGCTAGCATGAAAGGGCATGATTAAAGATTATGAAAGCAAATTGTACTCCAGTGTTTGTGATCACTACTAACTAGAAATACAGATAAATATAGCTGGACTTCATCACCTTGAGCCCATCAAATAATGTGCTGATTCCTTAATCTCCTGGTGGCTTTTCTCCATTTAGTACTCAAATCCAGGTCACCCCCCAGTTTTAAAATTGAGTTGTGGACTGGGACACAATAACAACAGACGGCAGCACAGAAACTGTCTTTCTTAAAGGATTTATAGATTTCAGAGAATGCTATCTGGAATGCCACCTCTGCTCACATCACTGATTCATGAGTTCATCTCTAGTAAGACAGCAGCAGAATTACTTTGCTATAGAGAAGTGATAACATCTTGGGGGAGAAAAGGGTCATACTGTCACTTGGTGAATATCATACAACATAAAACTCAAATACTATAACACTGTAAAAACTCATCACGTATCTCACAAAAGGAGGGCCTTGCTGCTGGGATTCAGTCAGGCAACAATTTTTACTTTGATTACCTAAAGTCACTTCATCTGTCTCTCGGCATTACAACACCTGTAACTTCTCCTTTTCCACCTCCCCCAAAGGTTATTGGATATATTGTCAATCTTTCTCCAGCATTTGTTAGTATGTACTGTATGTTCTTCCTTTATAATAAATTGAAAAATAAAGTTTCACACACACACACAAACACAGAGTTAGCCAGTCTCCAAAATAATTGTAGTGATCTTTGGATACATTTCATATTCACCTCTATACTTGAAACTCGTGTCTTCTGCCGCTGCATGTTTCATTTTACATTTGCCTCCTCTAATTTTGTTCAGGTCAGGGTCAACAGCTGTGACAAGACATATGACTTGCAACATTATTATGCTCTGATCTTGCCTCAGTGGGCAGCTTTCTATACATGAAGCACAGCTAGCTGTTTCCAGGAAAAGAGTGAACTGCACACAGAGTTGAGAAAGCTGTTTCAAGAGGCAGTACTTAAATGCGGTCATGTCATTGAATGTATAGGTACCGTATATGCACAACATCTCAGAAGTCTTCTTTCATCATATTACCATTGATAAGCATTTTCTCAGTAACCCAAAGGGAAAATGAGAAACAGTCAGATTGTACATGCTTAAAAGCAGGGGTGCTGGAACAATTTGTATAGTGGGAGGTGCTGAGAGCCATTGACCCAAACTGCATACCCTGTATATAATGGAAACCACTTCAGGCCAGGGGGTGCAGCAGCACCCTAGCACCCCTTGTTCCAGCACCTATGCGTAAAAGTGTGCAGAACTACTTCTGTAACATGACATTTCTACTATTTATTGGATATATGCATCCATACACTGTAAACACAGCATATAATAGCACTTACATACCCTTTCCATGTTTAAAATGCTATGCAGATGTTAACCAGTTAATTAGTTCTTGACATGATTCACAATATTATTATTCCTGTTTTATAGGTGGGGAAACTGAGACAAACTGAGACTACATTACCTGCCCAAGATGACAGAGGGAGTCAGTAGCAGAACTGACACGATTTTTGAGGACTTTGGTTTAAGTCTTAAAGTGATTTAAAAGTATAAACCACTTCAAAAGATTTAAGGCAGTTTAAGAGTTTAAATTTGTGACATTATGAAACGAAGCCATTTTATCTCCTTACAATGCTTTGAGCATAAATTGCATTAAGGATTAAAAGTGACTCAAGTGCTGAAGCCACCTTAAATGGTAAAATCACCTTTAATCTCTAAAACACCATTTAATCTTAAATTGTTTTGAGAATTTAAGGATGAGAATTAAAGGGGTCAGCCTGCGTGCACAAGAAATGGGCTTTGGTTGGATAACAAAGCTTAAATCATAGAATATCAGGGTTGGAAGGGGCCTCAGGAGGTCATCTAGTCCAACCCCATGCTCAAAGCAGGACCAGTCCCAATTAAATCTCTTGATTGAGTTCATCAAGAGAAAGAAGTGGAAAGGACTCTGTCCTGGATAAGGAGCTCTATACCTGGGAGCAGGGACTCTCCCAAGAGTCCTATTTTGCTCTCAGTTCCTCACTTGGATACTCTGTGCCCTGTATGAAGGACTCCACAGAGATGCCCAGCCAAGCTGGTGGTGGTGGCAGTAAAGTGTTCACTTCATAGGACTCCAGCTCACCCGGCTGGCAAAAGCACAGCTGAAATCATTGAGCTGAACCAGGTAACTGCTCATCAGAGTGGGACCTGACAGCATAGTTCTGTCAGGATTGAACAAGACCAGCAGCAGAGAGTCACCTTGGATGCATTCTGGTTACCACTGAGAATGACTTTATCCGTGAATGGGGTTTATGGCAAGACAGGGCTCTAGACCTACATTGCCTGGCAGATCATGTATTATTTTGGACTAAGAAGGTTTCCCTCCGGCTGTGTTAATTTTGGGTTGTTTGTATGACTATATATAAATCTTTTCATGTTTCTTTTAGCTATGTTCCCCTTTTTTCCTATACAGAGACACTTGTATTCCATGTCCTAACAGACCACTGAGTCCTTGCAAGTGGAAGAGAAACCACTTGCAAAGATGATCAGGGAGGCTTTATTTGTATTTTGCCAGGCAGATATAAGAGTATGACACTGGATGGGGGCTTGACCCAGGTTTTATTTATTATCCCAGAAGGACCCCAGACACATTGAAGCCAGCTCTTGTTGCTTCTATTGGCACCAGCAGAAGGGAAACACCCTGCAGCACCTCACTCTAGACGTTGAGGGATTTTCATTTAGTTGAGGTCCATCTATGTGAAACACCCATGCAACAGGAGTTTGCTTAAAAACAAGATTAAAATAAAGTGAAAATCCTATTAAAATGAAAGAAATGGTTTGCATAACATACCTCATCTGAACAGATTGCAAAATTCCAGACTCCCCTTAATGTAGTTACAGAGAAGAAAGGAAAATCAGACATGACTAGAAATCAAATCTCTTCTTTGAGTTCCCATGGTCAGAATGAAAGCCTCTTGCTGCTGCGCCTACATATCCCACCCATTTCTTCTCCCCCACCTCCCAATTTATAAATCTATCCACCAGGGCAATACCCTCCCCCCCATTTTCTGTAACAGCTTTCTGTAGATAAAATACAGGACAGGGGTTGCCTCCTCCATTATACTAAGCATGAGGTAAGGATTTTTGCCAAAGACCAGTAGCTGTCTTTGAAATGCCCAACCAAAGTACACAGTGTTGTTGTAGCTGTGTCAATCCCAGGACCTCACCAACCAAAGTACAGCCTTTCACAGATCATTAGGATGGTCTGGCTCCAGTTTATTCAGACCTCTTTTTAAACCTATTATTAATAAATTTTTCCTTGCCATGAATTATAAAATTAATGACACACTCCAACCCCTGTAATAGTAGAACTCCCAAACTACCTACAGGAGGTAGCTGTCATTTTGAGTTTCAGTTCAAGATCATTAGTACTACACTCTCTCATGGAGAAATTATTTTAGTTTTTTATTTCTTTCCCTTCACCTAAGATAAATATCACTCAGGCTGAAAGTATAGGGGTACTATTATTTTTTAGGTTTCTATGTGTTCTTAGAAAACATAAGTGAACAACATTTTCCACCTAATGAAAATTAAGTGCTTTAGGATTGTCTGATGATCTTGCTTGCAATAGTCAGCTAACAGGAAACATTTTTTCCTATAAACAAACAGGGAAGAAGGGGTGGCTATCAACGAAAAAATACAACTGGATTTTTATAAAAGGTGTTTTTTAAAATACTGATACAGCTCTTCACCAGAGATGCATGCTATTAGGAAGCACATAATTCACACTGTAGTTACTGTCAACCTAAAGATTAGCATAATTCCTTTAAAAATAAATAAATAAATACATAAATAAATAGTTTGCCTCATAGTGTGCTGAATAGATGGGAGAAAAGAAACATTTGAGCTGAGTGTAAAACATTTTGTTTCTACTAAGCTATTCAAATTGCTTTTTCTGCAAGATAACTACCTTTCAATTTTTGTAAAGTTGCATATTTTTGGGTAGAAAAGTGATGATATTTTGGAAGAATTTTAAAAGGATTTTTTTTGTCATTACTTCTTTTCACGCTGTCTGTTTAAAGCAAAAAGAAAGCCATTCAAGCTGTTGAAAGATTACTTTCATTTTTAAATTGTCACACAGTGCATCCAAAAAGTGGTGTCAAACTCCCCTGCGTGCAAGGAATTAAGAAAGATGTCCCAGCTTCAAAGTGCCATTGTCTGATAGGAACACATTTTCCTATCCATTTGTGTCAGTGAATTCAGCAGAAAAGTGTGTGTGGGGAAAATAATTAATGCTTGAAATAGTTTGAGGAAAAGAACTTCTCTGGCTTTTGTTTCAAATGAACCACAACAATTTAGTTATTGAGTCCCATGGCAGCAGAAAATCACCCTGGCCAGTACTGTTAAATCACACAGAATGCTTTTATAGGCTTGACTGCTTCTAGATGAGACTTAGTCAAAGCTGTCATACTTACTGGGGCTGAGCTCAAGCAGACAGCATCCTGGGTTTTCTTGGAAGGAACTTACCCCACTATGTGTAAACGCCTGGAAGGCAGCATGGTCCAGTGGACACAATACAGGACTAGGAGACCTATGTTCTATTACTGGGTTTGCCAGAATTTTCAAAGCCTGTTAGTGTATATCTACCTACACTGCAGTTAGACACCCATGACTGGCCCTTGCCAGCTGACTTGGGCTCATGGGGCTTGGGCTTAAGGGGCTATTTAATTGCAATGTAGACATTTGGGCTGGGGCTGCAGCTGAAGCTCTGGGACCCTGTCACCTTGCAGGGTCCTAGAGCCCATGCTCCAGCTGAAGCCCAAATGTCTACACTGCAATAAACAGCTTCTTAGCCTAAGCCCCATGAGCCTAACACAGGCCAGCCATGTATTTTTAATCTCAGTGTAGACATATTCTAAAATGCCTAAGTGGAAGGTGGGTGTGTATAAGTGACTTTCCAAGGAGTGACCTCTCTAGGTTCAAAGAAAGACTTGCCTGATCTCTGAGCATTGGGGATATGACTGAGTATAAGGCAGGCAAGTGGAATTTTCTACCGGGACAAGGGGGTGGCTAGCAAGACTTAGGCATGTTAAAGTTAGGTCTGTTCATAGTGCATATAGACTGATAGGCACTGATCCAGGTTATCCACTTCAAAGCCACGTGTGTGCTGTGGAGAACACCTGAGGTTTTCTGCTAATAGAAAAAGGGGCTAGTGAAGAAACAACACACCCATCAGTGTGATGCAAATGTGATTTATTTTAAAGTATATTGGGTACACAATAAAAGGCACATTTAAGGAAAAAAGAACACATTGGCAAGAAGGGTAGAAGAAACACTTGCCATTTTCTCTTAGTCTTTTGGAGGATGACTCTGGGGTCAGTTGAGAGTGTACCCTAGCCAGTCAAGTGTTTCAAAAGGAAGACACAAAATTTAGGAATTCTTATAACTGATCAGAACAGGGATCCTTCTCATCCAGTGTCTTTTCACTATCAGTGACCAGCTCCTGATGCTCAGAGAAAGGTGAAAAGCTCATGTATTGTACAAGGGAAGTTTCTTCCTATACTCCTCCAGTTATAGGATGGCTTGTGCCCTGAGGCATGTGGTTTTGAATTTCATATTTTTATCCTATCTAATATAACTGTTGATGTTCCAATTATCTCTATATATGTCAAATACTGCTAAACTGTTGGCCTCAATGGTACCTTGTGTCAAGGAGTTCCACAGGTTAATTGTGTATTGTGTAAAAAAGGAACACTTTCATCAGATTTTAATTTGTTGCCTTTCAACATCCTCAAATGTCCCCTTAGTTTTGTACTATGAAAAAAAGAGTAAATAGCAGACCCAGATTTACTTTCTTTCTACCATTCATTATTATCTGAGAAACCCTATCATGACCCCTTTTATTTTTTTCCTCTCTAAAATAAACTGCCTCAGTCTTTTCAATCCCATTTGGAAGTTTTTTCATGCCTCTAGTCATTTTTGTTTCCTGTCTGAAGTCCTTCTATTTCTATTTCTTTGAGATGGGGTGACCAGCGCTGAATGCCGAATACCAGGCATACCATTGATCCATATAGTAATGTTAGAATGTTTTCAGTTTTATTCTCCAACCTAGTCTTTAATGCATCATAACATTGTTTGCTTTTATGACATCAGAGGTTTTCACTGAGTTGTCCACAATGGTGCCCAGATTGTAATCTGGAGACCTATCAGAGGAAATAGCCTGGTGGTCCATGTCCAGTAAAGGCAGGGGTGAAAAGGGTTGAAGGACGGAAGGTTGTGATGATTGGTCTATGGAGATGATTGTAGGAGTAATGGCTTAGGATAAGCAGAGCAAGAGAAACTCATGGAGTCAGCTATTCCAGTTAGGTTCTGTGCTGAAGTGCTGAGGGAGTTAGAACCCCACTTTCAGTTTCTGCAGTCATGCAGGCTCAGTTTACTGATCACCGATAGGTGAGTGCCATCTATTCTTTGGTCTATGCTGTGAGCCCCAAATTCCCTGCAAAACGATCCTGGAGAAGGACATTAACACCTCCTCCTCCTTGGTCAAGTCCTCTGGACCCTGCCCTCCACAGCTACTTTTACAGGACAAGGTACCCTGATATGATCCCTGTAGTGGCACTGAGAAAACCATCTTCTTTCTCTGCCTAGGGGTGGTGCCAGTCCAGAACTCTGTGTGCCTCCTGCTGGCAGGACAAGGGGAAAGGATTATACACTGCTCTTTTGGCTCAGGTCCATAAGAAACTGGAGTTGGCTTTCCAGTGAAGGGTTGTCAGGGAAGAGTCAGGACATAGATGTTTTATGCCTAACACAATATTATCTCCCTCATTTGCCATTTTGGGTGTATCCCCTCTAGGACTGGACTGAACCATTGAAAGACCTGGCTTGCTGGGGTTGACTCCTCTTTTGGACTGGGGCATCGGGGAGAAGGGGATGCTTGGAGAGGAGGCTCTGGTTGGTTTGATAGTTCTGTGAACGAAGAACCTGTTACCAGGTTTCTCTGTTTTTTCCATAGATTCCAAGGCCAGAAGGAAGCACTGTGATTATTTAGTCTAACTTCTGTATAACACAGGCCATAGAATTTCCCCAAAATAATTGCTAGAGTATATTTTTTAGAAAAATATCTAGTCTTGATTTTAAAATGGTCAGTGATGGAGAATTCACCATGATCTTTGGAAAATTGTCCCAATGATTAATTACTCTAAGTATAGTTTTTTGGGGTTTTTTTTGTCTTGTTTATAGCTGAATTTGTCTCATTTCAGCTTCCACCCATTATCATGTTATACCATTGTCTACTAGATTGAAGATCCCATTATTAAATATTGGTTTCCCATGTAGGCACTTATAGATTGTATTAAAATCACCCTTTAACATTTTGTTTGTTAAGCTAAATAATTGAGCTCCTTCAGTCTATTACTATAAGGCATATTTTCTAATCCCTTATTCATTCTCGTGTCTCTTCTCTGAACCGTCTCAAATTTTATTAATATCCTTCTTGAACTGTGCACAAAGCTGGACACAGTATTCCAGCAGCAGTTGCACTAGTGCCAAATACAGAAGTAAAATAACCTCTCTACTCCTACTTGAGATTCCCCTGTTTAGGCATCCCAGGATCACATTAGCATTTTTGGCCACAGAATCACACTGGGAGCTCATGTTCAGCTGATTATCCATCATGACCCCCAAATATTTTTCAGAGTTACTGCTTCTCAGGATAGAATTCCCCATCCTGTAAGCATGGCCTATATTCTTTGTTCCTAAATGTATATATTTACATTTAATGATATTAAAATACATATTGTTTGCTCATACCCAGATTACGAAGCAATCCAGATCACTCTGAATCCTTCGCCTATCTTTTTCAATATTTACCACTGTTCCATTTTTTGTGTCATTTGCAATTTTTTTCAGTGATGATTTTATGTTTTTTTCTAGGTCTTTAATAAAAATGGTAAGTAGCCTAGGACAAGAACCGATCCCTGGATAACTCCAATGACAACACACCATCTCAATGATAGGTTTCAGAGTAGCAGCCGTGTTAGTCTGTATCCGCAAAAAGAACAGGAGTACTTGTGGCACCTTAGAGACTAGCAAATTTATTTGAGCATAAGCTTTCGTGGGCCCATTCGTGGGATGCATCCGAAGAAGTGAGCTGTAGCCCACGAAAGCTTACACTCAAATAAATTTGTTAGTCTCTAAGGTGCCACAAGTACTCCTGTTCTTTTTCCATCTCAATGCTGATTCCCTATTTACAATTACATTTTGAGACCTATTTGTTAGCCAATTTTTAATCTATTTTATGAGTGGCATGTAATTTTATATCATTCTAGGTGGGCTGTCAATTAATCACAGTTAACACAAGGGATTAACGCAAAACAAATTAACACTTTTTTTTAATGAGTGTTAATTGCCCACCTCTGTTTTGACCCTCTTCACTTACTGTATTTCATCACTTGGAGGACGCTGGCACAGATCTACTGTGGTCTCATGATTTGGGGTGATTAAATATCAGAAAGAGTTAATGGAGCAAAGCAACAGAAGTTTAGGTATTTTGAATGGGAAGTTTATTTTTTTAAAAAAACTTCTGGATGGTTCTCTGGATAAAAAGATGGTTATCTGTAGCTATTGCAAGCTTGAGTTCCAATACCATTGGAGTACTTCAAGTCTGCAGTACAACCTATGCGCTAAACATGCTTTCACCTCCAGTTCATGTGCTACAGATAAACCGCCAATAGCAAATTAATCCCATCAGCCATGACAGAGTATGCTTACAGAGTTTCAGGATCATTATAAGCCCATGAATCAAATAAAGTACAACAGCTTAACCAAAGCTATTGCAAAGTGGATAGCTATGGGCTGCAGACCACTCAACACTATAAACAACAGAGAGCTAAGAGATGTTATTCAAATTACATCTTCCAATCAGACACCTTGCCCTTCTGAGGAACCATTGCATCACGAATACATGACCTATATCACAACTAGAAGACTACAAGTCGGAGCTTCTGAAAAATGCACTAGCTCTTGCTTTGACTAGTAATCACTGGACATCCTTGAGTAATCACATCTATCTTTGACTTGTGGCACACCCAGGGGCGACTCCAGGCACCACCACACCAAGCATGTGCCTGGGGCAGCAAGCCGTGGGGGGCAGGGGGCGGCCTGCCGGTCGCAATGAGGGCGGCAGTCAGGCTACCTTTGGTGGCATGCCTGCGGGAGGTCCACCGGTCCCGTGGTTTCGGCGGCAATTCGGCGGTGGGTACGCCGAAGGCACGGGACCGGCGGACCTCCCGCAGGCATGCCACCAAATCCGCATTACCAGCGGACCTCTCTCAGGCATGCCGCCGAAAGCCGCCTGACTGCCGTGCTTGGGGTAGCAAAATATGTAAAGCCACCCCTGGGCACAACTGACTGATGCTGCATGGACATTGCAGTCGCTTGTTTTAACAGTAACTCCTACTGAAGAGAGACATTATACTGAAATGTGCAGCGAGTTTCTTGGATGTTGCAAAATAATGGAATATTCAAGAAAAGGTAACAACAATTAGTACTGACAGTGTACGTAATATGATAGCAGTATCCAGTCATTTGTCTTTTGAACACATGACATGCATTGCTGACAGTCTGCAGTGATCCATTACAGTAGTGCTCAGTGATGATGGCTTCGAAAACGTGCTGGTAAAATGTAGAAAACTTGTGGGCTATTTCAAACACAGTCCAGCTAGTAGTACAGAGCTAGAAATAAAAGCTGCAAATGGATAGAAAGAAGAACCTCTTATACAAGATATTTCAACCAGATGGAACTCCACATTGTGTATGGTTCTGCGCCTTCTTAGAAATAAAGCTGCTATCACAGCCACATTATTTCTTCAAAATGACAATCTATCAGTGCCGACAGGTAGAGATTTTGAAAAATGGCAAAAGCTAGAAACATTACTTGAACCCTGCAGGTTTGTGACTGAACTCCTTGGTGAAGTTGTATGTCTCCTGCTCCATGGTTTTACCTGTATTCTGCCATATATTTCATGTTAAGTCAGTCTCAGATGATGACCCAGCATATGTTGTTCGATTTAAGAATACTTTCACTGCAAATGTGACAAAATGCAAAGAAAGTACAAATATGAGATTTCTAAATACAGCTACAGCACTCAACCCAAGGTTTAAGAATCTGAAGTGTTTTCCAAAATCTGAGAGGGATGAGGTATGGAATGTGCTGGCAAAAGTATTAAAAGAGCAACATTCCGATGCTTAAACTACAGAACCTGAACCGCCAAAAAAGAAAATTAACCTTCTATTGGTGACATCTGACTCAGATGATGAAAATGAAGGTGTGTTGGTCCGCACTGGTTTAGATTATTATCAAGCAGAATCCGTTATCAGCATGGAAGCATATCCTCTGGATTATGTTCGAAGCATGAAGGGGCATATGAATGTTTAGCATATCTGTCACATAAATACCTTGCAAGTCAGCTACAACAGTGCCTTGTGAATGCCTGTTCACACTTTCAGGTGACACTGTAAATAAGAACCAGGAAGCATTATCTCCTGTAAATGTGAACAAACTTGTTAGTCTTAGTGATTTGCTGAACAAAGGGAACATCTACATGCCCGAAGGCCCAACAAGGCTTCAAGTCCTAATACTCTGTCATGATGCCCCTCTTGCAGGGCACTTCAGCCTCTTCAAAACTCAAGACCTGGTACCTAGGAGCTGGTAGCTTCTGGTAGCTGTCCCTATGCACTTCTGTAGCAACTTGCATAAAGTCCTGTGATCTCTATGTCTGGACCAAGACACTCCATACTAGACCACTTGGGTTCCTTCAGCACTTACCCACTCTGCCTAGGCTTTTGTCCACCATTTTCTCAGACTTTATTGTGGAATTGCTACCCTCCCAGGGGACCACTACAATTTTTGTCAAGATCAACCTTCTAACAAATATGGAACATTTTGTCTAGTGTCACACTCTTCCCACTGCCTTGCAGACAGACAGCCTTTTTGTGGATAACATCTTCAATCTCCATGGGTTACCAGTGAGTGTAATGTCAGATCTTGGGTCCCAGTTCATGTTTGGCTTCTGGCAGGAATTTCTGTCTCCTGAGTATCAATGCTTCACCTTGATTGTGTATCACCCAAACACAAATGGTCAAGCAGAGCAGGGCAATCAGGTCCTTGAACAGTATCTGCACTGCTTCCTTAACTATCACCAAGACAACTGGCTGCTCCTGATTCCTCACACTGAATTTGCTTACAATAATGCCACACATGCCTTGACCCATCAGATGCCTTTTTTTCCTAACTATGGGTTCCAGACTCACTTTCACTCTGAAATCCCCACCATATCACTGGTACCTGCTGCTGCTGAGCTCACCACTTGCATCCACCAGGTACATCAAGAGTTCAGAAGGTGGTTGGGGAAGCAAAGACAGCATACAAATGGTGTACTGGCTTGGTCATTGATACAGGTATGGCTCAGTAACTCCAACTGGGTTATAAAGGTGAAGGGAGTGGCTCTTGAAGGAGAGAGAAGTAGGGACTAAGATAGAGGAGGGTCCTGAAAGGAAATTCTAGTTACGGTCCAATTCAGGGAAGAAACTTAGGGCTTAAATTTATGTTTTGACTTACCAGCAGAGCCAAGTCCTAGACAGGGAGTGAGTTTTGAACCTGGCTCAGAATCTCTGCTTTCAGCATGTGGTTGGAATTCATGCTTTAAAAGCCATGACCTTGGTTTCAACATTATCTTCTGTTTCAGCCATTCAGCCTTTATTTTATCCTCAGATTGCTCTATTCTTTGTGGCATATTATTTTACCCTTTGAGTCTCCTCTGCATCCAGCCTAGGTTCACTTCAGCCAAAACAAACAGCTGTAACCTGGAGCTGTGTGTGAATAGATTGCTAGGAGTGACACAATTATTGGAATTAAAGACTGGCTTCCCAGTGAATTTTCACACATACCTTGTTCTCTCAACTGTTTTTGAAGTGAGAATTGAGATCAGGAACAGCAAGTGCCAGGTTCAGTAGAGAACATGTTTCAAAATAAAGCTCTTATAGTATTGAAAAATGGGGGGTAGAGGGGAAGGAGGTGGAATTTTGTGAACAGTGGCTGTTTCAATTAGAGCAGACAAAACAATGAGACTCATGGCAAAAAACATTGCTGAACTGCTGTGAGCCCCTGAATATGGGTTCAGAACCAGTTCAGAAGGATTTTTTTTTCTGAAGCAGCTACGGGGAGGTCACCCAGCCTAATATCTTCACAATAAAATATTTTCTATCATTACCAACAAGGCAAGGACATTTAGAGTTATTGCTGCCTTCTGCATTCTTATCTCACCCCATTGAGTAGAAGGATAATCAAGCTTCATAATGTTATCTATGTACAGTGTGCCACATACCTCATAACAGCTGAGTTAAAGATGGAATGGAAGCCTTCATCAATCTACCCCTCTTCACATTGGGTAGGCTGAACTCCTTAAGAGTTATTTTAATAATGTTTTAAAAGTTAAATATTTTCTAAAACTTATTTTTAAAATAATAAAGGAGACTGATGAGATAAGCCTCAACTCTAGCCATTTAGACTAATCATTGGTTTAGGATATAATTTAGCAAAAATATAATCCAATTGGCAATGTGATGCAAAACCATCTTTAGCTATCAGGTAGTTGAAAAATCAGAAAACAGAAACATTCATAATAATGCTGAGATCATACCCTCTGCTTCTGCTAGCAGGGACGATGGAAATCAAGCTGATCTTTCCTTGAGACAGGGAACGGGGAACCACAGTCCCATGGCATCACATGCTCTTTCTCTCACTCCCTCTCCCCCATATCTCCTGGTAAACAAGGGAGCATTTCTACTGAAAAATTAGTTCCACAGAACATCAATATGGGGGCAGATATGAACAGTATCATACCCTGTTAACCACATTGTGCTCCATTTAGAAATCCCCACAGGAGTTAATCTGTGGGAAATGAAAAGAAACATGCTCAAATTTCTACTCAGATATCTGCTGAAATTAACAAAATATCAGCAAATGCAAGAACAGCTACAATTGCCATGGGCATCCATTCTGTGGTCTCTAAAAGGAATAAGAATATGAAATTTTACCTCCATCAACCAAGTATGCATGATCAAACAGCCATATATTGTAAGGACAGGGACGACAGATAAAACATATTTGATCATTGAGGGTATGTTTACACTGCAGCTGGGAAGGAGTGCCATGCTAGCACACAGGGGCAGCTCTATGTATTTTGCTGCCCCAAGCACGGCAGTCAGGTGGCTTTCGCTGGCGTGCCTGCGGAAGGTCCGCTGGTAAGGCAGATTTGGCAGCATGCCTGAAGGAGGTCCGCCGGTCCCGTGCCTTTGAAGTACCCACCGTCGAATTGCCGCCGAAACCGCGGGACTGGTGGACCTCCCACAGGCATCCCGCCAAAGGCAGCCTGACTGCCGCCCTCCTGGCAACCAGCAAGCCGCCACCCATGGCTTGCCGCCCCAGGCACGAGCTTGGAGTGCTGGTGCCTGGAGCCGCCCCTGCTAGCACGGGTCAAGCGAGCATGCTAAAAATAGCAGTGTGAATGCTGCCACCTAAGGCTTGAGCTCAGGCACTCAAGCCCAACTGACCCCTTCTGCTTGACACCCTAAGCAATTTTTAGCATGCTGGCTCGAGCTCTACTAGCATAAGTCTTGGAGGCTCACTCCCAGCTGCAGTATAGACATGCCGTAAGGGGGGTTCAACGTGAATAACAATCCAAAGAGTTACTAACCTACTCTATGTAACTGTCGTGACATCAGCTGAATTTGCCTGATTGAACATGGTGTGACATTTACATGAGTAACTGAAGCTGGTTTTGACTGAAGTATTTAATTTGTGGTGCAGTGTTGTATATTGTCTATATTTGGAACAGTTTTAGGGTTTTGATTCAACCGATTCTGTAATTTGGGAACCTATGTGAAATTCCAATCTAGAACTAATTTCTTATTTCCGACACCCTCAAAGTTCAGAGGAGTTTAAGTGAGGCCTATCTGTAATAGGGATATCCCTCTCATTCTCTTTTCAGAATGTACATATGTAAGAAACAACTATGAACATGAACATATTAACCATAGATTCCAGGGCATTTTAAGATTTTGTGTGTGATATATATACATACTGTATGAGCGATATAATTCTCCCATGATATGTAGTTTTAATTAGAGCTAGTTCAAAAAATGTAGATTTTTCATGAATTTTTTAAAAATATATATTTCACTAAAACATTGTAGATATTTCAACAAGTTTCAGCCATGCTAGTTTTTGCATCTCCAGTCTTCCTGTTTTCAGAATTTTATCAGCCAGTTTTCTAATATATCTTTGTATATTTCATATGCTTTACTCCACCCATATTATTTTCCGAAACCCCATTTTCTTTTGATTATTTTCCAACCTGAAAGTGGTGCATACTGATTTGACTATTTGACTGCAAACTGTGGGGCAAGGACAATATCTGCTTCACAGTACAAATGAATAATGAATTTCTTGCATTTCTGGAATGGGAAGTAGCTCCATTTGTTTTCCAGCTGTGAAAATAATGCTTTTGGAGTATTGTAAATATAGGGAGCACAGTTTAGTCCTTACACCAAAAGAAATGAGAGTCAGAACTTCTAGATTCTATGTCCAAATTCTGTCTCTGACCCACTGTAAGAGCCTAGTCAAACCACAGTCTCATATTAATCATCTAAAAATGTATGTTATAATATTTAGCTAACTCAAAGGAACATTGTTAAGCTTAATTAATGTGCTGTGAGTCTTCGATAAAAGGTGTCATACGCAAGTGCAAAATTGTTTATTGCAGACACACAGCAGGAAGGCTGGTGTTTAAAGCTTTTCTGAAATTGGAAACTGCAGAATTTTATATAACCTGTGATAAGCTGTAACTTTTCAAACTGCTTTTTCTTTAAACTTTTTTTTATATGCAGTATATAGGTACAGTGTTTTAAAATATAGTAGAGATAGCCTTAAAGATTTTAAGAACTAATCAGGAAGAGAGTTAAGGATCAGAAAGTCTAACAGTTCTAATTTATAAGTATCAAAAAATCATTAAATTTTTGCCATTAGGTGTAGGGCCATATATGTAAAATACATATAGTAACCATAATGAACAACCTGATACAACTGTAGTGGAAATGTGTATGAGTAGCAGAGTGGAAAACTGTCATGATAAAGTATTCACCAAGCTATTTTATTCCTATGTTTTCTTCTAATGGTACATTAGTTTTCTACTGTATTAATTTTTTCAACCACCAAATGTTATTTTGACTGATCTTAAGGCTGGAGGTATTCTGTGCTGGCTGATGGGGCTAGCATTGTACTCATCATATGATTTTGATGGGGAAGTCTGGAGCCTAGGTTCTGTCATCCTCAGTGACTGCCAATGTCCCTTATTCCAAGTACTCTTTCCTTCCTTCTAGATTTGTGCAGGTCACGTGTGGCACCTTATAATAAAAGAGATGGGCATGAGCTATATTTAAACATCACCAGAGCTTAGGCACAGAGTATGGTGGGATGCAGAGGAAGGTGGAAATTTTAGATCAAGAATTTTAGTTGGTCCCATTATAGATACAGGGCAAACCACAATGTTCAGAGCTTTATAAGAATTTCTATAAAATGTGGCAGTCTCCAGAACTGGGTTTTTGGATCAGAACTATCTTACTAAAGAATAATTCTTTCATACATGTTACACAGATTTTCAGTTCATATTGCACCCCCAATTCCTACCTTGGACAAGAGGCAAGCAAGAACTGCAACCCTGTGTTCTGAAAAGCAAAAGGGTTCTTCCCTTTTCTAGAGCGGCTGAGGAAAGTTCCAGCCAGCAGTTCTACAGTGAGCAGACAGAGTGCTCTCACTTCTTCTTTCCTGTCAAAATACAGCCTCAGTTGGTTTGACCTGAGGAGGCATTTTTCCTCCCCTGAGTTCTCTGGATATGATAATGGAGTAGTAGTAGACTGTGAAAAATAAACACCATAGGAGACTCCAAACAAACACACCGTGGTACTATCATCTGGCGTAGTGATTGATACTATAAGGCTTTCTCCTGTGGTGCTTGAAGGTTTGTGACCCCAGGGAGAAGATACCTAGAGTGGTGAAACTGATCTGAGAACTTTATTGGGAGTAGGAAAGTTTTGAGGTAAAGGGATGGGCAGCAGGAGTGAAAGTTGTCATAAAGAAAAAAAGTTTATTTTACATCTCCCTGCTGGTCAGGAGGAGTTGCCAGAGGGTGCAGCTGGTATTAATGTGGGTTCAATAGGATCAGGTTTGTGCCTTCTGGGGAAAGGTTTGCAGGGCATGTTCCTCATGGCAAATTCTGAGAGTGGTCTCTTAAAGGGGTAGGGATGCAGAAGGGTCACACTGTCAGTCACAAGAACGTGTCTGGGGGTTGATCTGAATAAACCAGCAAAAATTGTCAACACGTGAACCTTGGAGATACATTGGAGAATAAGAACCATACCATTAACTTTTAACAACTGCTGTCCCAGGAGACTCTTTGGAATATTAATAGGTGATTACATGTTTGACATAATCTCTCTCCTACTTGAGCCCATGGGAGTGTCCACATGAAAACAGCCTGACTAGGACATTCCCAGAAAGGCTTAAAAAATATTGCAAACATAGGATCTCCTGTAATATCATGGCAGGAGGGCTCTTCCTACATGGCTCAATCTACTTTAAGGGACTCTACTCAAGAAGTTACTAAGCAGAGGGAAAAGTTGCCCAAAAGAGTTTATTTTTCTTGATCCTGAGGTTCCTAGCAATACAAAAGGAAGCCTCAGTGAAGATGAGGGAGCCCAGACATCTGTTGAGAATGAGCATCTGAGGAATAGTGACAATAAGGCAGCACCTTGTAGTGTTTGTTTTCATTCATGGGTCTCCCAAGAGGCCATCGAGGAAGAAATCTTATGTAGCAGTCACAGCTTGTCAGGCTTGGACCTTTGGGGAAGACTGTTCTCAATGGAAGCATGTTCCTAGGATGCCTCAACAAAGATGTATGATTTTCCTGCCTTACACGGAGGACATGGACAAGTGTCCCATTACAGATTTTGTAGTTGAGCTCTACTGTTAAAATCTTTTGGTTCTCTCCTGCACATTGAAAGGAATGATCCATCTGTCTGGCAGCAGAAAATTTTATGTCAGCTTTTACTCTTATAGTGATGGAGGATTTTGCGGGGAACAGTTTGTAATTAAGAAGGGGACCAGGGACTTGGATGATGTAGTGATTATTTCTTTATTTTGGCCTCCATCAAAACTCTTTTTACAATTTTTACACTATGAAAATATACATGAAATAGTAATAGAATTTTTTGCACAATTGAAGTATACATGAAATGGACATTCTATATTGGGTGTCTCATTATACTAAAGTGTTGCAGACAAGACTATGATAAATGATTGGAATGTTGAATTTAAAGGCACTATCGAATTTTCCCAGGTAAATAACTTAGTACAATGTCTTCCCAATTATAATATTTAGGTTCTGAGTAGGGTTATCGTAGGTATTCCATGTAGCCATATACTTGTTTTACCTGTGGTTCTACTGAGCATTTTAGTACTGGCTGTGGGGTCAGGAAATGCATATTCTGTGGATCTCATGCTCAGAAGACAGAGGACTGCAAAGATTCATTAGATGCAGTATGCCTGGGAACTGTGATCATGTTTATAGGCAGTGCCCAGGAGCATGGCACAATAGAGAAAGATCCCAGTTGCACAAGAATCCTTCCTCCTTCCCTGAGCCAGAGGGTCTGAGGATTCCATGAATCCCTACAAGGATTGATGAGGCCTCCAGTTTGAGTGGCAGGACCTCTCTACCTTTGGGAGAAGGACTCTGCCATTTACAAATGCTGGATTGGGTTATGGAAAAATAATGGGAAATATTGAGAGTCAGGATGTTACAGACTGGGGCATGAGCACTATTGATATGGGGAAGCCCAATTCAGAGATAAAGGGAAATGGGGTAGAGAAAAGAGAAATTGGGTAAGAAATATCCATAGGATCCACTGATTTCGAAGGAATCTCAAAAAATTAAGATGGATAGGCAGACTGCAGACTGTCCATTGTCCAGCTGAGAGAGAGAGAGAGAGAGAGAGAGAGAGAGTGTTTCTCAATATAGGAAATAGAAATAAGGGATCATAGAATCATAGACTTTAAGGTCAGAAGTGACCATTATGATCATCTAGTCTGACCTCCTGCACAACGCAGACCACAGAATCTCACCCACCCACTCCGGTATCAAATCTGTGTCTGAGCCCTTGAAGTCCTCAAATCATGGTTTAAAGACTTCAAGGTATAGAGAACCTTCCAGCAAATGACCCTTGCCCCACACTGCGGAGGAAGGCAAAAAAAACCCAGGGCTTCTGTGTGGTGTTTAGATGTGCTTGTAATTATTAGAACTGGGAGCACTGGCTGTTGGGAGTCTGAAAGGACAGGAAACAGGAAGGAGCGGGGAAGACTTGAAGAGGCTGAGTGAGAGTTACAGAGTGTGCAGCAGGAGCTTGGTAAAGGGGTTTCCACTGTAAAAATAAAGTCCTGTTGAAGCTTGTTAGTACCTTGCCTGCTTGATACAACATTCTGCCAATCTGCCCTGGAGGAAAATTCCTTCCCAACCCCAAATATGGCGGTCAGCTAAACCCTGAGCATGTGGGCAAGACTCACCATCCAGACACCCAGGAAAGTATTCTCTGTAGTAACTCAGATCCCACCTCATCTAACATCCCATCACAAGCCATTGGGCATATTTACCGCTAGTAGTCAAAGATGAATTAATTGCCAGAATTAGGCTATCCCATTATACCATCCCCTCCATAAACTTATCAAGCTTAGTCTTGAAACCAGATATGTCTTTTGACCCCACTACTCCCCTTGGAAGGCTGTTCCAGAACTTCACTCCTCTGATGGTTAGAAACCTTTGTCTAATTTCAAGTCTAAACTTCCTGATGGCTAGTTTATATCCATTTGTTCTTGTGTCCCCATTGGTACTGAGCTTAAATAATTGCTCTACCTCCTCTGGTATATTTATAGAGCAAAATCATATCTCCCCTCAGCCTTCTTTTGGTTAGGCTAAACAAGCCAAGCTCTTTGAGTCTCCTTTCATATCACAGGTTTTCCATTCCTCGGATCATCCTAGTAACCCTTCTCTGAACCTGTTCCAGTTTGAATTCTCCTTCTTAAACATGGGAGACCAGAACTGCACACAGTATTCCAGATGAGGTCTCACCAGTGCCTTGTATAATGGTACTAACACCTCCTTATCTCTACTGGAAATACCTCGCCTGATGCATCCCAAGACTGCATTAGCTTTTTTCATAGCCATATCACATTGGCGGCTCATAGTCATCCTGTGATCAACCAATAATCCAAGGTCCTCCTTCTTCTCTGTTACTTCCAACTGATGCCTCCCCATCTTATAAAAATAGTTCTTGTTATTAATCCCTAATGAGAATGTTGGGATTATAGGAATTGAGAGTGGCCTGTTGCATCAGAATCACAAGGCATTTTCACAGTTCTAACAGATAACAGGTTTTCTATATTAGGTACTGCCTCAGGCAATGGAGAGAATAGAGAGGAACCTGTGGATGTATTACATACATTTATTGGAGGATGGAGTTCGGGATGTTGCTCTGCTTGAGCAGATTAAGGAAGAAATATTCAAGATGATACCAGGATTTAGGAATTCAGGAGACCATTTAGTTGAGAGTAAGGTGTCAGTAAACAAGAACAGAATGGTGAAAGAAAAGGAAAAGGTGAGATAACAAAAGAGGTAAAACATAGGGATAAGCAATGGCAACAAGGTCGTCAACTAGGCACAGATGCCTGTGGAGACTCCATCCTGAATGTTTACTGGAGGAAGATGTTCTTTCAGTTTTCGGAGGGACAAGATTTGGATATAGTGCAGATCCAGAAAACAAGACTTTGTTCTTTTAAGTGTGAAATCCAGATTGGAGTTGGGGCCCATCTTTTTGGCTCACTTCCCCATACTTACAATGGAGAAGGGATACTGTTTTTACTCTATGCAGTAATGGGGCAGAGGGGAATAGAAGTTCACCGAGGGAGGGTTATTGGTTGATTTCTGTTATTTGACTGTGAGGTGTCACTGTGTTACCATTGATACCGTATCCAGAGAAAAATCAGTTGGAAGATGACCCAGGGGAGAGGAGGCTGGGACTTCCTGCTTTTTGAGAATGGTCTGAGAGAAGTAAGGAGCAGAATATCAGGGAAGAACTGAAGTTCAAAGCCAGAAAGGCTGAACGTGATTTAGGTTGTATTTTTGTTTTGGGGATTTGTTGAAGAATGCTAGGAAATAATCCTGGCTTTGAAGGAGGAGGGGTGAAGTCTGAAACTTGAGGGAGCTTGAAAGAAACACAAGTACACAGAGGGCCCAGGAAGGGCCTGTAGGAAAGGACTATTGACAGTCTATGGTAGAAAGAAACCCAGAAAAGTAGCAGAGGGTGGTGCTGAATATAGACAGCCCTTGCCTGATCCATTACAAGGTCCCTGGGCTAGAACTCTGAGGAGAAGGATGGCATTGGGTTTCCATACAAACTACAGAGAAAGTGGTGGGAAACCTCCTTGGAGAGGAGTATAAGGATGACTGAACTCTGAATGAAGAGTGAGCACCACAGGGCTCATGCCATAATGGGGGCATGACAACCTGACATAAGAACATGGAATTGGGGGCATGAAAACCTGACATAAGAACATTTGTGTTGTATTGGATTTTGTTACCCCAGAAGGGGTGGGAAGAAAAGATGACCTAGCTGAAAGGCCAAGTCATGAGAAGAGAGATCACCATAAGACAACAGTGACAGTTGGCACAGAGCACTAGAAGAGAACTAGCAATGCCATGCCCAGCCATGAGGGAATGCACCACAAGTGACTCAACTCTTCCGCTACAGGGACATATTTCTGACCTCTTAAACAATTACTCAGTTGCAGCCAGAGCAGTGATCAAGATGAATAAAAGCAAAGCTGTGTGGGTGGGGATTTCGGGGGGGAAGGGGTCCTTTGCTCTTCCAGAGGATTTACTGATCATGAGGAGCCCTCCTGGGGTTATAGGTATTTTAAGACTAATCTTCAGCTGAGTAGAACTGGAAGAAGTGATTAGCCTCCTGCCAGGTTAAGGTGATGAGGTGGAAGGGATGAAACCTGACTGTGACTGGGGTCATCTATGGTCACTCAATTAGGGTGAATTGCAAAGAATGGGGCAGCTAAACCCCCAAAAGCTGGTGGATATTCCAATACTTAGATTTACCAAGCCAGTATAAAACAGCTTCTTTATTACGTTATTGGTTACTCAGAAGTCCAAACAATACAGTTCCTTTAAAGTGATCCAGCCTCAGGCCTCCATCCAGGTGCCCACATCAAATATGATGATTTCTGAAAATCTTATTTCATCATATAAAAGAAAAGGTTCTACCATTCCCAAAGGATCGGATACATTACCTCCCAGGTCAATGAATGTTTCAGATCTTACCCAAATACATGCTACAGCCAATTCTTATTAACTAAACTAAAAATTATTAAAAAACAAAAGAGAGAGAATATGATTAAATGATCAATATATATACAGACATGAGTTCAATCCAGTTAGGTAAAGATTCATAGCAGAGATGCTGAGCTTTGTAGTTGCAAAGAGTTCTTTTAGAAATAGTTCATAGGTTATCGTCCAATGTCCAATTATCATATTATGCATACCAGCATAACTAGGGCCTCAGTCTTGCGACTCAAACTTCCCCGATGAAGCTTAAACAGATCTGAGATGAACAGGATCAGGACCCCGTATCTTTTTATACAGTGTCCTAGCATCCACTTCACTGCACAATCCTGGTTAAACAACAGGCTTTTGTTGTAACCTTTTGCTTTCTAAATACCACCAGTAATTAGTTACACAAATTAACATAGGGCAATTTATCCATTAGGCAGTCTATTACAAATTTCAAAGACACATATAGACAATGACATTATTTTACCCAAGATTCATCCAAATGTTAATATTCCCTTTTTCTCTCTGAATCAATAGTTATAGTGACAGACAGGAACAGTCTGTTTATGGTTAGCATCTAAGATACACTCACTTACTTCTAACAATGTAGGTTTGCATTTCAAAGTTCTAGCCTATTTAGCATGAATGGCCCTAATTATCATTCACATACCTTTCTAACATGACTTTAAAGGTGGGCTTTGGGTCACTCAGCCTGCAAGCTGTTTAACCCTTTCTAGCCATGCGTCACATTGAGGTTGGCAGGAAGGGTGATTTAATTAAAACATTCTTGCTACCTCTCTGCATTTATGTGGCATATGTGGATCCTCCTTCTGGCAAATTGTCGATTAAATTGACAGGGTTATTTTTTTCAGATGCTGGAGGGAAATAAATGTAACATAGTGAAGAGAAGTATAGTTTAATCTACCAGTTAAAGAAAGGGCCTTGGGGATGGAATGCTCAGAAACTTTCTTGTTGGTGTGACAAATTGGAAAAATGTCTGTACTATTTCTTATTAATATTATGTATGACCCTTTTCAATTTGATATTGTTACATCCCTGAGTGTGTATAATCAAATCAAAGGAGGCTGTAAAGAGGGGTTGTTAAGGAACTCAGCAAAGGTAAAACAATGACACAGATAAGACAGCCTCTCAGGTACTCACTGCAAGACTTAAGATAACAATATGTATGCCAGCAGTTGGGGGAAGGAAATACCTCACTAGCGCTATCCAAATTAACATCTTTTTTTTCTCTTCTCAAGAGTAATGTTGACAGAGACCCCTCGGGGTTAAAATGGTACCCCCCCACAACAGAAGGGTGCAGGGAATAGCCAGCTCAGCTGGGAGCTGACAGACAGACACAGAGTAAGCATGATGGAGTCTGACACAGCAACTTGAGAGCAATGGCCTGTATTAAGTAGGGCTGTAACTTGGTACCCAAAGAAAACTGGGGGTGGGGGTGAGGGGGAAACACCAAGGTTAAGTCATGTTTACCTAGATGCTTGAGGGAAATGCCAAGCATAAGACAATATGCATATAGGTCTCTGTTATTTTTAAATCTACTTCTGTAATCTCTGCATTCCACTTGGGCAAATAAATCATACTTTGTTTTGGAGACACTATTTCCTTTTCACTACATAATATTACTGTCTACAGGTCTCCAGAAGAGAACTTTGGCAGGGTCCATGTCTACCTGAGTGCACTAAGTAACATGATTGGTACTTAGAGAGGTGAAACCTAGAGATCCAGTTAGACAGTGGCTGGATTACAGGATCCCACCCCAAAGATAAGTGGAGGTACAAGCCTGCAATTTGAATGGGGTGCATTCAGGGGACTGGAAAAAGTTCTTAGAAGAGGGTGGCCTGTTTGTGGTTTTTAATGTTCATAGGGTTCCTGTGGCATGCATTAGGGATTGTCACTTATTTTCCAACATTATTGGACAAGGTAACAGGAGAAGAAATTGAGCTGATGGGGGGGGGGAGGAGGAGGAGGAGGGAAGAAATGCATCCTTTAAAAAAGTATTTTGCCTCACAACAGGCTCCTTTTTACTTGCAAAGAGTGTTATGCTGCATCTCCCTTTGTCAAATTCAGGCAACTGCATTCCAGCAGGTTGGCTCACAGTTTAGGAAAGTGCTATAACAGGAAGTCCTTCAGGAATATTTTTCTGAATGTCATTTGGAAGTTTTGATTTGTCCAGATAATTATTTTACCTACAAAATAAGAAAATTCCATTCAGAAATAGGGATGAATGGAGGCAGATATTTTATGGAAAACTGTCTGTAAGGGTCAATCTATGAGCCTGAAGCAAGAACATAATAAATAAAGCCTGTCTATGGCAAGGCGGCTGTGGATCAGGGGAGACTATAGAACCCTTTACAGTATCCTGTTACTTTAACAGTCATATTTGCTGACCACAAAACTTTTCCATGGCCTTTGTTATGGATGCTTGGTTCTGGTGTTTTTCCAGATGCCTTAGGACGGTGCAGCTACTTCTATAAGGAAGGATGGAGTTTTCCAAAAATGGTCTTGGAGATACTTGCATTAGTTAATGAAGTAGGCTTTTTTATATTATTATGGCAGAAGTGGTGCACATCTTGTTTTCAGGCACTAGAAGAATAACTTGACACTTTAGTCTGAACTATTTTTGCCACCATTCAATCATTAGTAATGACAGAGAAAAAATGGATGAGTGAGGAAAGATGTAAGTTAGCATCAGGGCCTACGGAGAGTGAAGGCTATGTCTGTTGTGACCCTGAGCCAGAAAGGGTTGAGACATATTAGGAAAGTATGTAAATGGTCATTAGGGCTATTCCTTATAAATAGCCAGCAAAGTCTATTAGACAGACTAGAGTTTTGAAACGTAGGCTTGTATTGTTAAAGAATTGGAAGGAGATAATGATTGTAGTAGTCTGTGATTACCTATATCTTGTTACAGGTTAACAATGTAACCAGATGGTTCCTGTCTGTCACTATGTTTTATTGATTCAAAGATCAAAAGGGAATATTAACATTTAGATGAACTGTGAATGTAGTAATATCATTGTCTTCATTTCTCTTTGAAGTATGTAATAAGCTACCTGTAAACAGCAGGAAATGGGTAGTTGCCTTATGCAAATCCATGTAGCTAATTACTGGTGATGCTTAGGAAATAGGAGGTCTATTTCAAAGCTACAGTGCTTCGCCTATCATGCCAGAGAACTATAAAAAGAACTCCTGGGCCCTGATCCTGTATCTCAGATCTGCTTCAGCTTCATCAGGGAAATTTGAGTTGCAAGACGGAGGTTCCCCCCTCCCCCCGATTTTGGACATTGAACTATATATCCTATGGAACTTATTCTGAAAGAACTTTTTGCAACTCTAAAGCTCACCATTTCTACTATGAAACTGACCTAAGAACTCTATTCATACCTGTATGTATAATGATCTTTTAAAAAGGGGCGGCTCCAGGCACCAGCGCAGCAAGCGCGTGCCTGGGACGGCAAGCCGGGGCTGGGGGTAGGGGTTGCGGCATGCTGGTCATCACAAGGGAGGCAGTCAGGGATCCTTCGGCGGCCTTTTTTCGGGCGGTCTGACGGTCCTGCGGCTTTGGTGGCAATTCGGCGGCAGATACGCCGAAGGCACGGGACCAGCAGATCATCTGCAGAACTGCCGACGAATCCACGTGACCGGCAGACCTCCTGCTGAAGGCTCCCTGACTGCTGTGGTTGGGGCAGCAAAAAATATAGAGCCGCCCCTGCTTTTAACCTATACTCCCTCTCTCTTTTAAAATAAATCTTAATTTAGTTAATAGGAATTGGCTGTAAGCATATATTCGGGTAAGATCTGAAATATTCATTGACCTTGTGTGTAATGTGTCTAATCCTTTGGAATTGGTAAAACTTTTTTATATGATGAACAAGATTTTCAGTAATTCTCATCATATTTGACTTCCCTGTCTGGGTGGGAGCCCAAGGCTGGATCGCTTTAAGGGCGCTGTGTTTTTGGCTTCTGGGTAACCAGTACTGTAGAAGCTATTTTGTTGGTGGCAAATAATCTAATAATTAGAAACTTCCAGTTTTGGGAATCATGTGCTCTATTCTTTGTAGTGTGCCCTGACTGAGCAATCTCCGTGTGGCCCCCCGGGACCCCAGTCACTACCACTTATGTCAGTATAACGTATGTCACTCAGGGCTTGGCTACACTTACAAATTTGCAGTGCTGCAGCAGGGTGTGAAAACACACCCTCTCCAGCGCTGCAAATTGCGGCGCTGCAAAGTGCCAGTGTGGTCAAAGCCCCAGCGCTGTCCGTTATTCCCCACAGGGAGGTGGAGTACGGACAGCGCTGGGAGAGCTCTCTCCCAGCGCTGGCGCTTTGACTACACTTAGCGCTTCAAAGCGCTGCCGCGGCAGCGCTTTGAAGCGCTAAGTGTAGCCACAGCCTCAGAGATGAATAAACCACCCCCCTGAGCGACATAAGTTATACTAACCTAAGCACCAGTGCAGACAGAGCTATGGGCTATACTTGCACTTCAAAGTGCTACCGCGGCAGCGCTGCCGCGGCAGCGCTTTGAAGCGCTAAGTGTAGTCAAAGCGCCAGCGCTGGGAGAGAGTTCTCCCAGCGCTGTCCATACTCCACCTCCCTGTGGGGAATAACGGACAGCGCTGGGAGCCGCTCCCAGCGCTGGGGCTTTGACCACACTGGCGCTTTGCAGCACCGCAATTTGCAGCGCTGGAGAGGGTGTGTTTTCACACCCTGCTGCAGCGCTGCAAATTTGCAAGTGTAGCCATGGCCTCAGCAAGAGAGCTTTTCCCACCGACACAGCTACCGCTACTCATTGAGGATGGATTAATTATGTTGACAGGAGAGCTCTCTCCAGTCAGTTTAGAGCAGCTACAGCTGTGCCGCTGTGCCTCTGTAAGCACTCTAGTGTAGACATAACCTAAATATAGGGTGTCTTTTATATTTGAGTACTGTTCTTGTGGTTTTTGGTTATTGTTTTAATAAACATGCAAAGAGAATAACTTCAGGGACTATACTGAGCATTTTTCAGTGTTAAAAGGAAACAACTCAGATTTTTACTGTTGTCACATAGCAATAGGAAAACGTATGATATTAAATGTGTCCATCATTTTGCTCTGCTTTCTGACAGAATCAGCAAAATACAGATAATAGTGAGGCACAAACCCAGAAAAGTTCAGAGTTTGGGTTTGGATGCTCATCTGAAGTTAATCCTTTCTGCCCTCCTTGTGTCTGCAAAATTAGGCTGCATAAGTGCAATTTTGCTGCAATATTGCTGGCACATGTGCTTTTGGGTCTCCACTGTAAACTGCACATGGAATAATGGATACAGACTGTTCAGAACCGTAAAAGTTTGCTTGAGCTTCAGTTTTAAAAATGGAAAGTTAAGGAAGAACTTGTGGAATTTGAATTGGTTTGACCACCCTTATCAAACACTTTGCAGAATTTGTGGGATGAATACACAAATTCATCAGATTCAATACAAATGTTAACCAAAGCAGTCTGATAATAACTCAAGTTAAAACTAGGGTGACTGTTGCAGGAAAAAGAAAAGAAGAGGAAAACCAGCCTCCAATAATCACAACCAATATCTGCTGAAGGAGAGAAAAAGATGGACCAGTATGTAGGGCAGGTGCTGATTTGGGTGGCCTGGGTTCAAGTTCCTACTGTACCACAGACGTCCTGTCCGGTTTTAGGCAAGTCACTTAGCCACTGTGCTTCAGCTTCCATCTGTAAAATGGGGATAATAGTCCCTGCTTCATAAGCATATTGAATACAATAATGATACAAGATTTTTAAGATAGGTATAATTGTTTAATCACCAGGCTTCCATGAGAAAGAATAGTAATGAAAGATCAGTCTGGATTATTGTAATAACAAGAGGCTACAGAGGATTTTGGAAAGGCAGGAGGCTGCCAAGCGTTATCAAGCAAAAGATTTATCTACAAGCCACCAAATCTGGCAAAGAAATAAATGACTCTAGTCACAAGATCATCCCCAAAAAAGTGACTAGCAAATGAACCAACTGGTAAGCACAACAAAACATGAACAAGGGTAACTAATGCACAACAGGATAGAGGGGAAGTTGAGAAGAATGATGAAGTACTTGAAATAGAATTAGACATTACATGAATTGTTAGAATTTGCAAATGTAACATTTCTACTTATCTTTTAAAATATTACTTTATCTGAATTCCTGGAGAAGGGCAAATTGTCTGAAATAACAATACACATGAAAAGGACGTAGGAAACTTTTCAATCATGCTCATTATAGAGGACTATCTGGCAACCACATACTTTTCTCTTGTACTTATTTGGCTAACTTTTCCACAGTGACAGTAATGTATGCTTTCCCTTGAACATCCAAGGTCCCAATTCAGCAAGTTATTAAGCACGTGCCTAACATTAAGCACATCCTATGCCCCATGGGACTATTCAGATATTTAAAGTTAGGTACAATATGACACATTTAGGGGAGGAAATGTAATGTGATTTCAAACATCAGCTTAGCCTAATCTGGAACTACAGATACCAAAATACCTTAATCATACTCAAATGGTCATTGCATGATCTCACTACAAGGGAGAGCTAAGGCTGTTAGGGAGTCTTAACTGTGCATGCTCCTTATATATTTGGATCTCTTCTAAGCTTAACATTAACTGAATTTCCTGGATTTACAGTGCTTGTTTATTATAATTACAGTATCCTTGCACTGTATTTTACCCTAAATTTCTGATATGTACTGTCAATCTTAATTTTATTTAAGCATAGTTTTTGCCTGGGAATATATAAGCACAAACAAACATATATTGCTGAAAAAAAAAACCCAAGCCTTCCTTATTAGACCTGCACAAATATTTGGGGGGCACAAAGGATGGCTACTTGTATTTACCCACATGGGGAAGTCTCCATTTCTATCTGCAAATGATGATTGTTCCTGGACGCATGTCACCCACACTTACTACATTAAATTTCAGACACAAATTGGGAAACTTGGTTATGGACTCTTTAAAAATCTGATGCCTAAAATATGCACTTGAATACCAAAGTGATGGGTGTCATAAAACAACTAGTACAGATATATTAGATTGGTAATTACCAATTCTTAAAATGAATTTCTGACCTACTAGGCAGTATGGGATCTCTCCCAGAAGAAAGTGATAAATAGAAAGTTTGAATCAGCATTAGTGATCTATATTTTAGCCATATCTGCAGTCATTTGAGATGAATGACTCAAATACCTGCTCTAAATTATATTAATACATGTTTTGTGATGACAGGCCAAAAACAAGGTTTATTAATTATCTCCAAGATTGAATTTATGGTTGGATGGACCATCACCGAAGATGTCACTCACAACCAGTGACTGAGGTAATTTAGGTGAGGAAGTGACTCATAAAAAAAAATCAATCTTGTCTCCAATGAGCTAAAGAATAGGTAAAGTGCTTCCAAGATTTGCTCACAGAAAGCAATTTTTAGAATTCAGAATCTTTGGTGTGGGTTTTCTGGAATAAGGCATCTTATCTATGTCAAAACAATATTTATATTCCACTGCATACCAGAGGAATGAATGGTGTTACCCATAGGAATAATACAAAACCAACAGAAGACTTCAAATAGAAACAGATCCCCTGCTCTGTCCCACAACAGACTCAAGAAGTAACAGGGATACAGCTGCAAAAGAAAAGATTTTTCCTGGAAAGAGAGAGATGTTCAAATAGAAATAGTACTTATCATGTAGTGCTTTTGCATGGCCAAAATGAAGTTCACATGTATCATTTGATAAGTCAGTTAATTCAAATAGTTTAAAATGAACCAATATGAAATTTAACAGAAAGAAAATAAGATCATTAGGACATATTTTTGAAATCAGTGGGACTTAGGTGGCCAAATAAATAAACAAAATCCCACTCAGCACCTGTCTGCATCTACTTTAAAAATCTGTCCAGGAGTGCCTTGTAGTAGTGCAATGTGACATGACTAACTCCACAAGTGGTTTGTTTTTTCTCACGTCCTTTCCCCAGAGGCAAAGTGGTCTATGCACGCTAGTTTTTTCCCACAGCCCACTCCATTACATACACACTTCTGTGTGTTTATACTAGACAATGCAAATTCAAGGAAATGTGTCTTGTACTTGAAGTGAGGAGTGTTTCTGTAGAAGTTCAATTTTCAGGCTGGAATCAGGCCTCATGTTGCAAAGAAGACAAACTGCAGTGTTCTGTATTATTCATTATTTGCAATACCATAGCACCTAGGAGCCCTAGTCATGGGCCAGGACTCCATTGTGCTAGGTTCTGTACAAGCAGGACAAAAATAATTCCTTGAGTTTCTAAGGGCCGAGGGCTTCATGCCCTGGAATGTTGCATTGTTGTAGTCCAGATGTAAGGTGACAGAGACATGTTTAACTGAGGCCATTCCCCACCAGGATGGTCTCCTAGACCACCAGATGGGAGAAAACATTCCTAACAGAGGCTGATATACGAGAGCTTAGCTTCAGTGAGGAATCCAAGAGCAGTGCTCAATCACAGATTGAATTGGCCAATTGTGGGTGTGTACCTTCAACCAAAAAGAAACTTCACAGTGCCACAAATTCCTCAAAGTGCTTTCCCATGCCCACTAGAATAACCTCAGACTTGCTTGAGCTATGCTTCAGTCTTCTTTATACATGAACTAATCTCCTTCAAATATACTTGGTGGTAGTGGTATGTGGTGAAAGATAAGTAACGTTTAATTACTTAGTTAGCAAACAAAGTGCTGTATTGTCTGCAATAACCCACAATGTTGATTCAAGCACTATATGGTTGATGGAATAGACCTGTTATGAATTCAGTGGGCCAGTACCTCAGCTAGGGTAAACTAGCAGGCCTGCAATGAAGTCAAAGCAGCTACTCTCACTTCCATTAGCTGAAGATCTGGCCCAGCATGGGTTGAATTTTGGGTTTTAATTTTACCAGTGGTATTTGATGAAAAATTGTAAAATTAATACAATAAATTTATTTGGAGTCTAATCAAAGCTTACTGAAGTCTATATGAGTTCTTCCATAAGCTTCAACAGGTTTTGGATCAGATACTTGATGAATACTTGACAAGTTCTAATTGAAATCCAGCTTCCCTAATTCTAACAAGAATAGGGTCTACTAACCATATACACCAGACATTTTGCTTTCTTATACAATTCCTATGGTTTCTCTTAGTACCTCAACTGTTAGTTTCATTTTGAATTCGTTCTGGCTATCAGTACATTCATTAAAGAGTCAATGGCTAGGACACCAGACTAGAAAGCTAGACTCTGGGTTCGGTTCTTGACTCTGCCATTGATTCATTGTGTAATTTTGAGGAAATAATAATTCTGAATCTCCTTTGTGAAGGAATGTAAGGTCTATGGACAAGAAATATCATAATTGCTTATTAGTATCAGCATTATGATTACTAAATGGGGATTGGAGGGTAAGATGTATTGCTTGTTACTTATTACAGACAAATTCCTCTTCTTCAGTATTTGTGGGAAGATGGAAAAACAACAACAAGAATAATTTAAGACTCATAAATAACTACTTCCTCCACTCAAGAAACAGCTGCTTTGAAAGTTCTAAAATTCAAACTCTGCTAAAATCACCAGCAAAGTGTAGATTTATGATGAGTGATTTTAACCACTTCTGGGAGAAAATAAAACCTGTGTATGACTCATGCAGCTACAGCATATCCTTTGCTGAATGTGGGAAACAAGAGTTTCTCAAACAGCTAGATAGTTTTATTTTCCACTAGGGCTGGGCATATTAAGGTGCAATCAAAACCTTTATGGAAATCTCAGGCCATATCTTTATTAATAAATGAAAAAGTTTGGTTCATTTTTGATATATTGTTTTTTGTAGGCACTCATCTCTGCACGTAGGAAACAATATGCAACATGCCCAGCTCAACCAACATAAGAGGTAGCATAAATTTTATGAGATATTTTTCAGCATGATTTTGCAGGCTCCGGCTCAATTAATATAACTGACTATTACAAGCAGCCAAGCATTTGGATGCTTATCTCAACTCAATCCCTTGAATATTTTGAGGATCACCCATCACTTGAGTAAACAATCTGGAAAAAAAATCACAAAGCATCTCGGAGTACACATAAATTTTGTAGGTTAAGCTCAAATTTACAAACTTTGGGGCTAAATTCAAACATGAATGCTAGTCTAATATGGCCTAGACTGAAATGAGTAGCAGTCTGGCATTTACTTGAACCATAGGCGCGGACTTCTTCTGGTGCCAGTGGGTGCTCAACCCCCCTTTGCCCCAGTTCTCACCCTGACTTGACTCCACCCCTGCCTTGCCCCGCCCCATTCCAACCCCTTCCCCAAAGTCCCTGCCCCAACTCCGCCCCTCCTGCCCTCATTCCAACCCCCTTCCCCAAATCCCCACCTTCCCACTCCTCCCCTCTCCCTCCTGGAGTTTGCTACAGCTGTTTGGCGGCAGCAAGCACTGGGACGTAGATGGAGGAGCGGGAAAGCGGTGTGCTCAGTGGAGGAGGTGGAGGAGGAGGAGGTGAGGCGGGGCAGGGAGCTTGGCTGCTGGTGGGTGCAGCGCACCCACTAATTTTTCCCCGTGGGTGCTCCAGCCCCAGAGCACCCATGGAGTTGGCGCCTATGACTTGAAGTCCAAGAGAAATGTTCAACTCTGGAACAAAGGTAGTAAGAACACTGGTGGACCTACTGTATTAAAATCATCATTGCTAATGCTAAATGCTAAAACTACATATGAATAGCAACATTAGCTTGGGCAATAGAAGGCTCTAATATAATCGCAGCATGTTTGCAGTAGGTCAGCAAAGACTGCAACAAAGCTTTAACATTAATCTAATTCTACTGGAAAAGTGGGAACCCAAATCTTTGCAAACATATTGAATTGTGAAAAACACTGCAGTCAGAAACATCTCAATGTTATTAGAGATGGACACAAAATCCCAAACCCAACAACTCCTGAGCTTTGGGAGAAGTTTAATCAGCAGTCAAAATTGTGATTGGCCCCTTAAACTAAATGCCTGGTCTAACTGCCTGCAAACTTAGAGACCTGGGATCTAGGAGTGGTCCTGGCAGCTCAAGTGCTTTTTTCACTATCATATAACCTAGTTGGTAATTATTAGATTTTCAGACATCACTTACTTTCTATGAATTCATCCCCTCAGGTGATAGGAATTTAGGAAGGAGTGGCCAGGGAATGTCATTTATAAACCCTACATATATAGGGATCCACAGGGAAGAGAACCTCTAGATAAGTTAGGCTTTTTGATTTCTTCTCCAGATCTCCAGACTCCCCTGCATGAGTTTGCAGCTTTTGACCAGAGGCTGTACGATTTTGGTCTGTTCTCCAGATTCCTGGACCACTCTGGCAAATCTGACTTTTAGCTAGACATTAGTTTCTCTATCCTCAACCTCTGCATATCAAGCTTCTTTAGCCATCTTCCAGGTTAGGGAAGCCAGTGGCTGAGACTTCCTCCCCACCTTCCACTTACTAGCCAATCAGTCTTCCTTCTGTGCCATCAGCTCCTCCCATCTATTTCAAAGAATGAACCTGAGGGAGTAACTTTGGGCAGAATGCATTGAGCAGCTGGTAAAGGAAGGAGAGTTTGACAGGTTGGGTCACAGAGACCCCCTTGAGACTGCCACCTGATGTGCTGAGACTACCTCTGAGCCCGTTTTCCCTGCCAGCTTGGGACTTCAGAACCCTGCCTTGTTGAGCCAGACATGCTAGCCTGCTGCAAACACAGACCCAGGTCTGAACCACGTCCCACAAAGCTGCAGGCTTTAACTGAAAACCACTTAGCAGGTACTCCTGTCTCCAGCACCCAGATCCCAATTCACAATGGGGCCCAAACCACAAATAAATCCGTTTTACTCTGTATAAAGCGTATACAGGGTAAACTCATAAATTGTCCACCCTCTATAACACTGATAGAGAGATATGCACAGCGTTTGTAGCCATCTGGGCAACAGTCAAATGTCCATGAATTATTCAGCTTTTTTCAGGCTGATGCCATTGTTTACAAGTTAGTTTGAAAGCTCAGATGTGGATTTGTGTCTCCCAAAGTCCATTGTCAGTTAAAGCAGCAAAGAGTCTTGTGGCACCTTATAGACTAACAGACGTTTGGGAGCATGAGCTTTCGTGGGTGAATACCCACTTCGTCGGATGCATGTAGTGAAAATTTCCAGGGGCAGGTATATATAAGCAAGCAAGAAGCAGGCTAGAGATAACGAGGTTAGTTCAGTCAGGGAGGATGAGGCCCTCTTCTAGCAGCTGAGGTGTGAAAACCAAGAGAGGAGAAACTGGTTTTGTAGTTGGCAAGCCATTCACAATCTTTGTTTAATCCTGAGCTGATGGTGTCAAATTTGCAGATGAACTGAAGCTCAGCAGTTTCAAAGGATCCAACTACAAAACCAAAAGAGGGCCTCATCCTCCCTGACTGAACTAACCTCGTTATCTCTAGCCTGCTTCTTGCTTGCTTATATATACCTGCCCCTGGAAATTTCCACTACATGCATTTGACGAAGTGAGTATTCACCCACGAAAGCTCATGCTCCCAAACGTCTGTTAGTCTATAAGGAGCCACAAGACTCTTTGCTGCTTTTACAGATCCAGACTAACATGGCTACCCCTCTGAAAATTGTCAGTTAAGTGTTTCTTGATTGGGCACTTACTGAGAATAGTCCTTTCTCAAGAAGCTGACCAAATGCTTCACAGACGCTACTTACTGGTAACTGTGTAGTGTGTAGAGTTGATGAGACAGGGAGATAGAGGCTGTTAGAGATGACAGGAGCTGCAGAGAAGGCTCTCACACCAACCATGTAAAGACTGTCTGAATGGAGGAGGTTGGTGCCATGAGAAGAGATGGGTACCATGACATAGGCTAGGACAATCTAGAGGATTTTAAAAAAAGAGCAGTGAGCAATTTATAGCTCAATATGGAAATGACTGGAAGCTAATGAAATTGTTTGAGGATGTGAGTAATATAGCTATAGAAAGAGTAATGGCTTTTTGCATTTGGATTTTATTTCTGTGCTATAAATGTAATCATTAGTTGAGCATGTATAGTACTTCCAATATTTGATCTAAAGTTTCTGGCACTAATTTTTTTTCTAACTAAGAGAAAATAAGTGTTCACATTTTTTTTTCTTATACTGACTTTATTTTATGAACATTAGCAGATAGATTTTGATAGGTAAGAAAGACCAATTGTTTGCCAAGATATCTGATGCAGGTTCAATGAATTATAAGCTATGTATTTTTTTTTATTAAAAAGCAGATCCTGCCCAGCTCTAATTTTCATTCTTTATGTATATTGCACCAGCATTCAGTGAGGCTCAGCACCTATTGTTGTAGGTGCTGTATAAACTCAGAAAAAAAGTACAGCCCCCTTCCTGGAATAGCTTACAATGTAAAACATGATCCTGCAAAGAAATCCACAAGCACGGCTTCTTTCACCCACCTTCCATGAGCCTCCATGTGACCAAATGAGTCCATGTTTGAAGACCTCCTTGCAGTACCCACATTGGATTGATAGGAACAATTGCTGGCAGCAAACAAACAGGAGGAGGGGAATTAGGTTACTCAGTTGTACAACTGGCTGCTCAACAATATAATGAGAAACAATAAAATACTTATATATTTTTGTTTTATCATCCTACCTGAACGCCTACTCACTCCTGAGCTTTGCTTGTTCCCAGTGCTCTATCACCCACATTCCATTTTCATAGAGTTAAATTTCACTGTTTTAAACTTATCTTTAGTTTTCAAACTTCCTTCCCCTTGTCCTCTCTCCATCGTTCATCCATCTTGCTTTCCCTACCCTCAGCAATCCTCAGCCTCCATTCCAGAACCATTTATTTCCTACCTCCCAAAAGGCAATGTTTTCACTGGCAATAATGTGCAGGTCATTGCTAATGGCAGAGTGTTATCAGGATATGTACCAGGGCCTGCGAGGATGTAAAAGTATGCCTGCATTGCTGCTTGTTCCAGCGATCCAGAGGGATGGGAGATATGCAGGTAGTCAAAGGAAGCAGGCTAGTCTGAATCCCCTTTGTCAGCTACCAGAATCCCTATGCCCCTCCAACAGCTCTGATTCCACCTTCTAGATGGTAGATAGGACTCCTGTGTAAAATAAATCCATTTTACAGTAAATCCAAGAGTAAAAACCCTGAGTTATTGTAGAGAATGTGCTATTTCAACTTGCACTTGAGGTGGTTTAATTGACTGCTTCCTAGATGATGGGATGTAAAGGCTGGTCAATTGATTTGCCAAGTACTTAGCAACAGGCAGTAATAGCAGGTTGAGGGACCTGACCATGTGAATGGTAATGTCAGACAATGCCTGAATCCCGCATTCTCAAATAGGTTCATGGACACAGCAATAAAGGTTGATCCAGCACTAACTCACAGAAGGAGTCTCATTGAGATCAGTTGGGTTACTACTAGTATTAAGAATTTGCAAGACCATTCCCTAAAGATCAGCCCTTTACACATATGAGAAATCTTGAAATGAGTGGGGGTACTTACCTGAGTGAGAACTGCAAGAATGGACATTAAATGCAGCCAAAAATCTAAAATATCCCTTAGGTATTTTTGTGCTCCTTATCTCTTATTGATCTCACACACAACTAAAAGCACGGTGTAATATATGAATTTATCTATTGATGTATATGAATGAATAAGCCAGTAAAATAAATTTGACAGAACTGAAAGGTTGCTAAGTCTTTTGCTGCATGAAGATAACACTGTAGTACATGTCATACAATGTTATCAGCTTGCATGTTAATTTGATTATGTTGGAATCAATCACTTGCCCACCACTCATCTAGTAAACACAGCCTTAGTTCTCTAAGTAGTTAATTAGGTGACAATCTCACTCCAGCCCAAGAGTAGTTTCATTATCTCAAGTCAATTACTGGTTGATTTATCAATTAGTTTTCCACTGTAGGTTCCAGAAGTATCATGCATTGCAATGTGGCACAATTTAATTACACCAGAGTTTATTAGCACAGGCTTAAAGGCACTTAGAGAAATCTCAGGAGGTTAATAATAATAAGCTATATTCAGGTCAAAATTTGAAAGTATAAATTAGGACATTCAAATGTTAAAACTCACCACACAAGAGTATAATAAAATATGCTTAGATTCTCATGCTGATATATTTATGATTCAAGACTTACTTATTGCACTTTGGTAAGCATTTCACTCTTTAAATGTTTTACGGCAGTGTGTTATGCTGAGCACTAAAGATGTGAGGAAACTACATAACAAGATCAAGTTATGCAAATGAAAGGTTACAGTGTCATGAACCATAACTAGACTAAACACTATTGGAAATATTCATTTATAAAGACACAATTAATTAGGATTTGTTCAATCCTTTGAACAAAAACAAAAAAAAACAAAAAAACCCTCTGCCCTTAGAGAGAGTCCAGATGGCCTAACTTGTTCCACAGCAACGCTGATAGGCAAGTACTTGTTTTTTTGCTAGAACACTTACAATGCTTGAATGGGCCATTAAGGATGGCATAGTTAACATCCTGCAATGTCTGTGAAGTTAATTTGTAAAAGCAGTACAGAGCCAGACTAGAACATCCCTGACCCTGCAAAGTGATGAGTACTCCTGTGAGAAATGGTCTGCCCCTCCACTCCCTCTGACTTCATTGCAGAGTTGAACATCTCACTAGGTTGCAGAAGTATTCAGCAACTTGTAGAATTCAGTGCTTAGTGCCTTCATATCCTGGGTTCACACACATAAATTCTGTGATCAGTGAGCTCATTGTTTGAGTAAACACAATTCAAGGGAGGGATATATGCTATGCCATATATTAGGAGGGAATTGTAATTACCAGTGGGAGATCAGTAATGAGTGTAGAGCAGTGGTGGGCAACCTGCAGCCCGTGGGATGCATGCGGCCCATCAGAGTAATCTGATTGCCGGCTGCGAGACATTTTGCTGACATTGACCACCCACAGACACGGCTTCCCATAGCTCCCAGTGGCCGTGGTTTGAAATTGCTGGACAGTGGGAGCTGTGGGAAATGGCGGTCTGCAGGGATGTCCCCTGGGTTAACAGGGAAGGGTTTAAAAACTTTTACTTTGGAGGAACTACAACTATGTACACTACTTGAAGGATGAGTCTGTGAGAAGGTATGGCCTATGGGTGAGGAATCCTTAATTCTGTTTCTGCAGAACTTTTCATTAGGCCCCTGCCCTGCGAGCGTCCCCACTTAGAAGGAGGTAGGAGCTTCTCCCATACTATATAAAGAGCTCAGTTATTGGGTGCAAGGTGAAGAAAGGAGGTTTGTAGAAGGAGTCTACCATCCCTTTCCTTGTGAACTCTCCAAAGGACTGAACCATCTGACCTGTTTAATTCAGGAACCCTGGAAACCTGAAGAAAAGCAATCAGAGAGAGGGACCATGAAGACTAGATGGTCTATTCTTGTTAATTTCTTTGAACCACAATAGGACATGCATCCAACGAAGTGGGTATTCACCCATGAAAGCTCATGCTCCAAAACGTCTGTTAGTCTATAAGGTGCCACAGGACTCTTTGCTGCTTTTACAGATCCAGACTAACATGGCTACCCCTCTGATGCAGAATAGGAAAGTATAAAATGACATGAGGGACTAAATTAGTGCTTTTTCCCATTGTATCTTTGGCTGGGGTAAGCCAGATATTATGGTTTCAAGAGGATTAAGAGCTGGAGTGGGAACTTTTTTTACTTTTTTGTCCTGGGAAAGTGAGGTGTATTCTAATTTCACCAGTGAGTTAAATCATTAGAAAACACTGAAATCTGTTTTAATCTAAGAGAGAGACACGAACACTCCAGGAGTCTGAGAGAGAGAAAAGTGAAGATCACACCCAGTACCTAACCACGGTTAAGAATGTCCCCAAACCAATGATGAATACATGTGTATATACCTATGCTGAAAACACATTGCTCTACTTAGACATAAAAATATTGCCTGTGCACCAAACAGTATATATTAATGAAATGCTTAACAGGCTATACATCAATTTATTATGATAATCTCTGTAGGTAGGTATACATTGATCTGGGTACCCAGTCCTGCTTCTGCAGAAGTCACTAGCTGAGCTCACTTTCCATCTAATTGATGGGACCCTAACAGTGGGGTTTTCAAAAGCATTCAAGATACTCAGTCAAATGCTGAGTGTTTTTGAAAATCTCACCCTCAGACTTTATTTGTATATCTACCTTCCTCTGAATTACAAATTATATTTATAATTGATCATTTTCAAATAAAATTTTGCTTTTTGGACTCCAAATGAGTCTCTTTTTTTAACCTAAGTCTTGAGTGAAAAATGTATGTTTTTTTTTTTTCCTGGGGGCAGGGTGGTTTGTGTGTGAACTTCACATTTCATGGTAAATCCGCCAACACTCAGATTTCAAGAGTTTTGAATTCTGTTGCAAAAATTTCACATCATGCTAATGATTCTCTTAGCTACATATGCTCTCCTTAGGCTTGACTCCTCCTGCTCAGTAGGGTAACGTGGCAGCAGTTCAGCAACACCCATTAGTGCAGGATCAGGGTGATTCTGCACTTCCTCTTCCTGACCATCATTTTTTACCTTCTGTTTCTACATGACGCACCACACATTTGCACTGGGCAGGATGAAGCCCTATGTTTGGTTCTCAAGTGACTGGAGTCACAATGGAAGGAAAAGCAATGGGGGAAACCGAGACAAGAGATCCATTTTCCTCTCTCCAAATCCTTCTGTTAGCACATTTCTATAAACTGATTAATCAGAAGTTATTAATACCAGCCTCCCTGATACACACTCTATCGCCTTTTATTGAAATCCGTCTCCCAGGCATTCGGGCAGTGTTTTTGACAGATAAGCCAACAGTGCTGCTATTTGCATAACTGTGCTGGCACCTTGCTGCATAGTTAACATGCCGTAGTGTTGACACAGTGGCATATGATGTATTTGTGCTTGGCATAATCTTGATGGCCCACAATCAATATTTTTGGATGAGGAGATTATAAATAAATCACAGTTTTAAGTTGTAACTCATTTGATTAATGGTAGTTTTTAACGAAATACAGTCTTGAGGGAAAGAAGTTCCCTTCTGCGTGTTAAACAGTCAACTGTACAAAGTATTATGTTAGGAAAGTAGCAGTGTGGGAGAGTAGATACAGAGAAACAAACTGCTATGTTTTAAAGTAGCTCAGAATATGAATTGCCCGGAGAGAATACTACTGCAGCTACACTTTGTTTTTACTGTGGATTTCTATGGAATATCCAAGTTAGAAGGGACTTACAAAGTCATTACCATTTGATTTCTATCTGAAAACAATAAATTAATTTCACATTGGTTGGCGTACAAGTTCCTACTAGAGAGGTGTCACATCACATTATCTACAATGTCCACAGCCAGTTTGTCGGTAATCATAGAAGAGACACCAACGATTGAATGGATCAGAGAGACAGAACTTCCCTCTCATGTATATAAGTAATTTATCTAGAAAAGGGTGCTTTTAAGATAAGCTAGTTTCAAAATTATGCTGAATATACTGTAGCCAGAGCAGCAGTCAGCAATGGTGGCATGATAGGAGAACTGAACTCCCAACATCTTTAAAATCTTTACATTTATGTAATACTGGGGATCTAAAGGCACTTAAAATCACTTCATAAAATACTCGTTTGAGCAGCTAAGAAATGTACTTCCCTTTAAGATACGAGCTCTTTTGTTAATTGATCAAAGAATCCATTTGCATGAACAATAGCTCTCACACAATGGGACCTAACATTAATTGGAAACAAGCAATAAGTGAATGTGGGGCACTTATGTCTTTCCAAGCTTTGTTTCATGGTGAAAAGACATAGCATTTGGGAATAAACTATAAACGTAGGGCAGTATTATTAATGGTACTGCATGTCTGTGCTTTTAAAAACAAGTTAAAATAACACAAAACAAAGAATTGTGCACAGTTTATGGAATCTTGTGGGTGAATTTAATTTAGGAACGTACAACACAAATGAAGAAATGTGTTGCCTCACTGTAATTTCTATCAATATCTCATTGCTGTGCCCACTGAGAGTTACATGCAGAGGCAATATTGTTCCCTTAGTAACTATTTAAATGCATATTAGTCCTTTCTCCCTTTTGTGTTGGCAATGAAGAGGCAGGAATAGAGCTACTGAAAAACAGGTGATGAGCACTGGATGATTTTAAATTAATGAGGTTCAATGGGTGCATAATCATTTGATTTCCCCCCCGTCTTTGCTTTACAGTTTTAGAAATATGTAAGCATCTATCTCTTCTCCAGATAAAATTCTGAAATACTTTTTATTAATAATTTTGAATTTAATGGGAAACTTTTATTTTGATCTTGTCTTACTAGATGGATATCGGGATACATGAATTCTAGCTGTTCAGGGAGATCAGACATTTGTGTCTCAGGGTTACAAAGCCTTCCAAAGGTGTTCCCACCAGTTTGAGGTGATCATCATTCCCTTTAATCTCTTTCAATATTTGGTCTATACATATCCACTTTTCTATGGTATACAAAGCCATCCATTCAATCCTTCAGTGACAATTTATTTTAATTGAAACTGCTGGTTGGATATGACTTTGGCCTTATCCATGTTCATTTTTAGACCAACCCTTGTGCTTTCTCATGGAAATGCTTTAATCATAATTTCCCCCTTTGTATGAGAGATCAAAACACTGTTAGCTGCATAGCTCAAATTATATTTTTCTCAGCAGGCCTGGACAAATCTCAAAATATTATTTTATTTTAAACTGGGAGTGAATTTAATGCTTGTGAAGGTGTTTGAACATGAAAGCCTTCCAATCTGCATGAGCAGACACCGGCACAGGGGTGAGGTAGATGGGGGTGGAGTTTCTCTCTGGTGGTAAGGAGTGTTGAGAGACAAAGGTTTTAAACCATCTTGGTCTGATGAGTTGAGGGTGAAGAATTTGTTTTTATATGTATCTCAAGGAAGACTGGAGCTTGGGATGGACATCCCAAGTTGGTATGGAAATTACTTCTGACCAAAATAGACATAAGCAAATAAATATTTTCCTAATAGTCTATATATGAAGTGGCAGCAGTAATGCAAATATGAGTCAATATGGATCTTGCAGTCCCCATTTTTAAGGATGAGTAGGTAGAGTTTGGTCTCCATGGTCAGTTATTCCTCAGTGTCTCTACTGAGAGTTCCAGCAAAAGTGAATAATGATTTCTGTGCTGTAGACCCTTGTCCATTGAAAATGGCACTAAGATTGAATCTTTTTCAAATACACCAGCAAAACATAGCCTTTTACATAGTAGTGACTTTCCTTCAATATTAACCAGGGCTGCATTTGGATTAGTGAATTAGAAGTGAAGAAGAGGCTAAATGGCTTATGTAGAGCAGGTTAGAAAACAGAATCAGTCCTATTCTAGCTGACATTTTGAAATATGTGTTCATTCCAAATTGGAACAAAAATGCTAAACTTTGAAAAATTGATATGTGGAATGGAAAGTAAAAAAAAATTAGATTTGAAAACGCGGAGTAGTTTAGCATTGATACTGTCAAAGCATTTTAATATAAAATATGAAATATAAATACATTATTATCATAAAATTAAAAACTATTTTTAACATTATACAAACAACATCAAGAAAGTCAAAATGATTCATTTGACATTTCCCCCCCTCAAACTCAACATATTCCCACAAACTGCTGATTTCAACAAAACTGATTTTCCAATGGCAAACTGTTCCATTATTTTTTTTGACCAGCTAGGCCCAGCATTGACCTCTCTGAAACCAATTCAGTTTTTGAAAAAAAAAACAAAAAAAACCCGACCTCTCCATCCCACCCGCTGCCATAGTCCTGTGTCCTCCAAATTGCCACAAAGAGTTTTACTTCATGAGTGTTACTTATATTTTAACCGTCCAGTGACTCATGAGGTGTATGGAAAGCACTTTGTAAATATTATATGGGGCCAAATAATGCAACACTTACTAAAGAAAATTATCATCAAATTCAATGTGAGTTTTGAATACTAAGGATTTCCTATTAACACAGGATATCTTTGTGCCTCCTCATTCTATTTTGATCATTTTGGTTTTGGTGGATGTCCTGAACAAACCATGCCTATTAGTGTAGATACCCAAAGCATATACATATCTGTTTATAAAACTACTTTTATGACAGCCTTTGCTTAACCTTATTAATGAACACAAGACATCATGGCTAGTTTGCAATCATCTTCTCAATTATTTCTATAACCACCTGTTGGTGATCTCTAGGGCTATCAAAGATTTCTGTGGCACCTTATAGACTAACAAACGTATTGGAGCATGAGCTTTCATGGGTGAACACCCACTTCGTCATGCATCTGACGAAGTGGGTATTCACCCACGAAAGCTCATGCTCCAATACGTTTATTAGTCTATAAGGTGCCACAGAAATCTTTGCTGCTTTTACAGATCCAGACTAACATGGCTACCTCTCTGATATCCAGGGCTATCGATGATACTGAAATCAATTTTCTTTCTCAGCTCAGTCTTTAATATGAGTCCTGTGTCAGTGCCATTGTTAGGCACTGTTACTTTTTACTCCCTTCTTATGAAGGAGAATCAATGAAGCATGCATGGGGATGGGGAGTTTAAAAGAGATAAGAGTGAGGATAATACAACACACTCAGAAGAAATCAAAATTTACTCCCTCTTTTATCCGTTTGTAAGGAGAGGAAAAAAAGAGCCCCAAGAGTGTGATTTATTATTTATTAATTATTATTAATTATTAATTTTTTTATACAGAAAATGAAATGGGAGACTCCACTGAGTCTGCTCTCAAAACAAATCTTTTTATTGATTTACCTTTTCTCCTTACTGATTGTGATCTTCCAGTAATGGAGCATGGAGATATTTGTTCTCCTTTCTCATGAGCTCAACAAGCCAGCCATCTCCTCAAACTAGTTCTAACAAACTTGGGATCCCTTCAAGGCCCAGACAAGAATATTAATTTTTCATTGTTGGAATTGCTATTTGGAATTTGTTTCAGATTGTCCCTGGACCCTCTTTTTCTTTCATTTATCAGCAGGAATACACTCATTCTTCAGAGTTATTTAAAAAAAATGTTACTGGGCTGGAACTATTCTGTAATGCTAACTCATAACACTGATAATAAATTTAGGACTGGGTCTTGCCTTTAGAGAAAGTCAGATTCTGGTTATTTTATTCATTCATGTTACTACATCACAGTCTGACCCAACACCATACTACCAGTGAGGATTGCTGTTGAAGATCACTGTCCAAGAACAGATAGGCCCTACCTGGCTAGAAAGAACATGAGAACATAAAAACGGCCATACTGGGTCAGACCAAAGGTTCATATAGCCCAGTATCCTGTCTTCTGCCAGTGGCCAAAGCCAGGTGCCCCAGAGAGAATGAAGAAAATCGATAATCATCAAGTATCAGAGGGGTAGCCATGTTAGTGTGTATCTGTAAAAAGTGACAAAGAGTCCTGTGGCACCTTATAGACTAAGAGATGTATTGGAGCATAAGCTTTCGAGGGTGAATACCCACTTTGTCAGAGTGGGTACCTCGAAAGCTTACGCTCCAATACGTCTCTTAGTCTATAAGGTGCCACAGGACTCTTTGTCGATAACCATCAAGTGATCCATCCCCTGTCACCCATTCCCAGTTTCTGGCAAACAGAGGTTAGGGACACCATCCCTTTCCATGCTGACTAATAGCCACTGATGGAGCTATCCTCCATGAACTTATCTAGTTCTTTTCTGAACCCTGTTGTACTCTTGGCCTTCACAACATCCTCTGGCAAAGAGTTCCACAGGTTGACTGTGCGTTGTATGAAAAATCACTTCCTTTTGTTTGTTTTAAACCTGCTGCCTATTAATTTCATTTGGTGACCCCTAGTTATTGTATTATGAGAAGGAGTAAATAACACTTCCTTATTTACTTTCTCCACACCAATCATGATTTTATATACCTCAGTCATATCCCCTTTAGTCATCTCTTTTCCAGGCTGAAAAGTCCCAGTCTTATTAATCTCTCTTCATACCGTTCCATACCCCCAATCATTTTTGTTGCCCTTTTCTGAACCTTTTCCAATTCCATATATCTTTTCTGAGATGGGGTGCATGCAGTATTCAAGGTGTGGGCGTACCATGGATTTATATAGAGGCGATATGATATTTTCTGTCTTATTACCTATCCCTTTCTCAATGATTACCAACATTCTGTTAGCCTTTTTTGACTGCTGCACATTGATTGGATGTTTTCAGAGAACTATCCACAATGACTCAAAGATCTCTTTCTTGAGTGATAACCGCTAATTTAGACTCCATCATTTTATATGTATAGTTAGATTATGTTTTCCAATGTGCATTACTTTGTATTTATCAACATTGGATTTCATCTGCCATTTTGTTGCCCAGTCACCCAGTTTTGTGAGATCCTTTTGTAGCTCTTCGCAGTCTTCCTGGGACTTAACTATCTTGAGTCTTTTTGTATCATCTGCAAATTTGTCACCTCACTGTTTATACTTTTTTCCAGATCATTTATGAATATGTTAAATAGGACCGGGCCCAGTACAGTCCCTGCGTACACCACTATTTACTTTTCTCCATTCTGAACACTGAACATTTATTCCTATCCTTTGTTTCTTACCTTTTAACCAGTTACATATCCATGAGAGAACCTTCCCTCTTATCCCGTGGCAGCTTACTTTGCTTTAGAGCCTTTGATGAGGGACATTGTCAAAGGCTTTCTGAAAATCTAAGTACACTATATCCACTGGATCCCCCTTGTCCATATGCTTGTTGACCCCCTCAAAGAATTCTAGTAGGTTGGTAAGGCATGGTATATATATATGGTACCTTCTATTTTCTGTGTGAAGTCTGCTTGAGTGAGCAAGAGTTAAAAGTGGAGAACATGGCCATAAAAAAAAAAGAAGATTTTTTTAAAAATAGCCAAAACAGTTACTGTCAGCAGAGTGCACAAACTGACTATATTTGGAAACAATTGGACATTTTTCCATAGGAGATTTTGGGGGATGACTAGAAATAAAATGTCGTTCATCCTCCATTCCAAGTGCAGGGGTAGGATAACCAGTATGGCAATGTTATCAGAGCAGGTATCACAAAATTACATGCCTGGAGATTACATGAAAAGCGGATTTAGTTTGTACCCCTTGCCACTTGTGTTATAACTACATCTCAAAAATGCAATTTCTTTTCTTGGTTATGCTTTCTCATCAAGAGACTGGGGCATCAAATATGTAGGAACAAAAGACACTTTAGGAACAGTAAAAGGCCAGGTAGCCTGAATGCCTGCCCTTTAAATGCAGTGCTCAGTAAAATATATGCCACACAGACAGTAATAGCCTGTACTTTCTGTCCTATATTGCAGTTGGCTGGTGATTCCATTGTGGCCCAATGGTTTTAGCAGGATACTGGGATTCAGGATTTTTGTGTTCTCTTCCTAGCCCTGTCTGTTTGTGACCTTGAATAAATCATAATGTCTCATGCGCTTTTATAATTTCACCATCTGTAAAACTGGTATCATGTAATAATCACAGCAACATAGAAACTGGAGTTGGAAAAAACTGATTGCTCATCAGTACATACCCTACACTCTAGTATTAAACTTTAGGAAAGGGTTTTAAAATAAAAAAGAGGAAACAAGATATGAGATGCAGTTCTAACACAAGATAAATAACTAAACTGAAGAGCAATGATATTAAATCTTTCAATTCAGCAGGGAGTCTACTTAAGTAATTATAACAGAGGCATAAAAGTTATACGAAAAAAGAATGATGAAGGAAAGAAACAAACAGTATGATAATGTTACTCCTTTTGTCCCAAGCAGTTAGCCAAGATCTTCTGGGCTGTTCCAATTAGGAAAATAAATTGATGATGGAATCAGGCATTTCTCTGATGCAATCTTGTTTATTTGCAAAGACTGTACAATGTCCTGTTTCTGCGAACACAACAGGAATCAAACAAGAACCAGTGTCACAGTTCCAAAGTTAATGTACTTAAAGGAAATGTTTTTTTCCCAGACACGTTGTACTGTAATGAGCAAAAAAGACAGTAACGCAGCCCTAAAATCTTCCTCCCAATCGTGTGCTCTAATCATTAACCAAGGCCGAATTGAGATATAGGCATTCTAGTCCCATGTCCAGGTCTCCCAGCTCCTGATGAAAAAAGAATCTTAGCTTTCATTTTCTTAGTTAAAAACACACACACACACACACTACAAGCCCTGATGGCTGTAAATAAATGCTTGAAAATGTGAACTGAGTGTAACTGAACTGCCTTATTCATCTGAATTCTGTAACCTGCTGTTAAACATCAAGGACATCCAATAACAGAGGCAAGGCTATAATGTGGGAGAAGGAGGGGAGTTGAATGTGGGTTGTGATGAGGACACAAGATAGGTTTTGGGCCAAAGTATGGCTAACAAGATCACAGCCCCAAATATTATGGCTGCAGAGTTTAATGTAAAACAATATGTTTTTGCATCAATCCATCTATCTTATCAAGCAAAAGCTTAAATATTGTAAACAGCTAGCTCCGGTGAATCTAAATTCATGGAGTAAAAATCCCTCACAAAATGCAACAACAACAACAACAAAAAGGAAGCCAATTTGGTTGGTCAGTTTGGCTGTCTTCCATTCCCAGACTGGCTTAGGAAACATTTTAATTTACCTTGAATTTCCTTTTCATGAGAATACTAATTCATTTTGCTGGCTAAACACAAATAATACAGAAAAGACCAATACATTTAAAATAAATGCCTTCTTTGAAACAATACCCAAATTAGCATTTAAAATCCACCATACATGCACCTCTGTTTTCAATGAGGACTTTTTTCAAAAGGGAAAACAGAAATGATTTGGTAATTGGTTTGCTTTAACTCTGAAAATGTACTTATAATATCCCGTAAGGTCATAAAATATATTTAGAGTGGGTCATGAAAAAGGAAGGAACACAGTTCAGAAGGAGTGGGATTTATACTATAAATTTGCCTCTGGAAACATATCCCTTAATACTCTGCAGCTAACAATCAGATTGTTTCAGCATGATCTTCATAACAGGAGTTTTAACTCTTATTCTGTACAAACCATCAAATAAATAAAAAAAAAAAATAAATGATCATGATCATCTACATAGAACTTTTAATCCAAAGTTCTCAAAATATTTTGCAAAGATAGAATTATCCCTTTTCACCCGAGCAGTTAGCCAATATTCAGGGTATTGCAGGTGTTCCTATTAGGAGGAGAAATTGATGATAGTGTCAGCATTTGTTTGATGAAACCCTGTTTATGGACAAAGAGAGTCCCCAGCGTCCCCCTGAACACAGTAGAAATCAAACAAATAACAAAAGCCACTTTCATTTCTTACATCTCAAAGCCCAGCTAGCACTCTGCCCAAAAAACTCTCTCTCCGCTTCTTCCGCAGGGTCATGCTACTCCTGTTTCTTTGGGGCTTCCTTGCTCCTTTCTTGCCTGCTTCTCCGGATGCTCTCTCTGACATCCAAATCTCCTTCAAGCAATACCTAGCCCACCTGTGAAGGCTCTCCACACACATAGCTCGAATTCCTGACTGGCCTTTTATGCCTTTTGGGAAGCAGCTGCTATTGTTTCAGTCATTTTATTCCATAAAAGAGCTTAATTGATTCCTAATATTTATCCTGAATGAAGGGGGATTAGTTCACCCACCAGCTTCAACAAGGTTTCACCAGCACCTGGCATAAAAGCAGGTAAAACAGCAATGTCCTAATTTTGCAGAGGAGAAAACTGAGGCACTGAAATGTTAAGCCCAACATGATAAAGTCAGGTGGAGGAAGCAGTGAGAACAGAACGCAGGAGTCTTGTCTCTGTTTCCATTTCCTCTTCGGTAAAATGGGTATTGTAATATTTTCCACTACACGGGGCTATACTGCAAGACTTCCCAGAATCCCCTTTTCCATGCTCCTGTGCAGGCAACTGCTGTGAAGCTTACTTCAGTGGAGCATGTGTGTCTACAGAGTCCCTTCTATGTGGGCTCCATATCTTCCCTACATCCAGCTTCTGCAGTGTATGTGCAACATTTCTGCTGTGTTCGGCCACTTTGTGGCCACGCAATATCTGTGTGGAGAATGTCTGGTGCCAGGATTCAGCTCTGCTTTGTGATAGTGAAATTATTCGGCTTCTGGAAAAACTTCCATAGGAGATGGTTATTCTAAGAGTTGGAGGGTTATCTGTTTTTAATTCACTATGGAGTTTCTCTCTCAGGAGTTACAAAACAGCATTTCAGCAGAGGACACTAAAGTACTTAGAGGAGATATTGTGAAGCTAGCCCACCTTTCAATCCATTTATCAAAAGTACTGGCTGTTCTGATTTTCCAGTAAGTGAGACAGTAATGCAAATTGAGTCAAGAAAGTTAATCTTCATCTGAGTATTTTAATACATAAAAGATTCCTATAAAATAAGTTCTGACCCACTGGCTTTTGCCAATTATTGCCAAATTATGGGGCACAGAGTAGAAATATATTACTGTTCATTATAAACTTCCTGAAAATGGATATTTATACTAGAATTATTGGCACAGCCTTAACTCAAGCCCTGTGAATAGTGATGCTAGAATACAGTCAAATGCTGCAAGTCAAACTTTGGCGCAGCAAGCTAGTTTATTTTCTAAGCTCTATTCCCATAGATTTATTTTATGGGCATCACTTAAAAAGCTCATTATCTACAGGCAACTATTAATAGTCAAAGCATGGTAACTTTCAGGTTCTATTAAGCCTAAAACACATAGGCACTGTAATCTTTCTCAATCACTTCCCCTTTTCTTTAAATATGTAAATTATCTTTTATTAAAAGCATAAGTAACAATTAATTACTTCTGCTGGTTTTATGTTGATCTTCTCTTTATTCTTTAGTGTGACACCCCTGCAGATAAACTACAGGGAGGATATATATTTTAAAGTGGGGAGAATTTCATTAAGTCTCTGACTTTAAACTATGTCAAGCCCTTTTATATACCTTGATACCCGTGCATCACATTGCAGGTGTGTTGTCAGAAGATAACATATGGGAGAAGGAAAATCCATCCATGGAGAAAATGTTTCCTGTCTCTTTCACTTAGTGATGAATATTAGTAATTTCTCCCCTTCCCATTGAAGCAACTAGTGGAGGGACACAAAGGGGGCACCAGCTAAAGGGAGGGCACAAGACCTCCCCATGTGACTCATCTCCACCCCCCACGTGACCCCCTCACCTGACTCCTCTCTGCCCTGCTCCCCACGTGACACCCCCACCCATGCTCTCCCTGTCCCCTCCCCATCCCATGGTACTTGGTGGAAAGGAGGGCTCTGCTCCAGTCCCCCCGGCATCTCCCAGGCAGCCTCTGGCCAAGCTGCCTGCCTGGGACTCTGCTCGTGATGCGTCATACAGCAGCTGCACTCTCCCTGGGAGCCTTCAACCACATTGCCTGCCTGGGCTGTACCAGACAAGCAGTGTGGCCGGAGGCTGCCTGGGTGAGTACAGCCGCTACGTGACACACCAGGCACTGTCGCCAGAATGGGAGGTTGGAAGAGGAGAGGCTTTGGCCCCACTTCTTCCCTTCCGGCTCTGGCCCTGCCCCTTCATCCCCCTGGCTGCTGGCCTTGCCACCTCCCGACGTTTTGGGGAGGGTCATGTGACCCTTCGGGACCCTCCCCATTGGTCACCATGGGGACTCCACAGAGTTATTTTAAAATCACCTAATTACAGTCCAAAACATTTTATCCACAAATACATTTTTATACAAGCACTTTGTTCAAAACCAGTGAGAAATATATCTTCTGATCCCAATAGGATGTTTTCTTTGTTTTGCATCAGGAAATTATTACTATTTTGTTTAAAGTAATGCAATGAAAAATAAAGTACCAACTTTATGATGTGCTGTTCACTACCGCAAAACAAGAGCTATTTTTGATACCCCAGCCTATAGTATTTGTATTGGTCTAGCAAGCATTCAGAAGTACTTTTGTTTGGAAGTTGTTTTCCCTATAATCATAAGTAGTACAGACTTGGGTCTTTATTGGTGAAAGTGAAATCAGAGTTTTATACTTTTGTAATTATATTGGCTTCTGTAGAGTTACTCCTGACTCACACTGGTATAAATTAGATCACAATATATATTTTTTTCCATTAACAAAGTAGAGCAAAAGGATAGAGGCCACCAGGGAAAGTATTGGCTTATCAAGCCACTGCATAGTGTCCCTATCTGATCCATTTAAAACTCTAGACATGAAATTTTGGTGCCATAGAAATTAATGGAAGTTTTGTCATTGACTGGGGCCAGGATTTCACCCTTGGAATCTACTATCTGCTGCCATTTTGTGTTCAGTTCAGACGTGGCACAAGCTCTCTTGGAGAGTTGGCTTTTTGTTTTTATTGTGTGTTTGTTTTTAAGATTAGATTCTCTTAATCTAAAATAAAAGTAATTCAGACTGAAAGTCTACATTTGGCTTTGTGTACAAAAAAATCCAGAACAAACTGACAATCTCTTTTCTATTTTGTTTACTTGTATTTGCTGCTGGGAGCGGGATTGACTAGATAGTGCAATTGGCAGGGGAGAGGCAGGCATAACTGAATATGAGAGAGCAAGGAAGAAGACAACAGTGGCAAATCCTGCAAGAAAGAAAAGACAGCGAAGATAGCCAGAATCTGGAGCCTTGGGAGCACAGATGATGACTGACAGAAGACTGCAAGTGAGAACAGAAGACAAGAAGACTTTCAGCCAGAAAGAACAGAGGAGGGAAGGCCTAAGAATCACACCAGGAAGAGGCAGGTCTACATGAATGGGGACTCCCTACTAAAAAGAACAGAGAGGCCTGTCACCAAAGTGATCCGGAGAACAGAAGGGTGTTTTGTCTGCTGACAGCTAAAATACAGGCTGTGGACCTGAGCTGGAAGAGGATCCTAACGGGAGTAGGAAAGAATTCAACTGATTATCCTTCACACGGAAACAAATGATACTGCTAGATTCTCATTGGGATGCATCAAGGAATATTACTCCAGGAAGAAATGGAAGCTTAGGTGATCTTCAGTGGGATTCTACTAGAGGAGGAGAGAAAAGGTGAGACAAGATTATGTTGGTAAACAGATGTCTCATGGAATGGTGCTAGATAGAGGCCTTTGGAATGTTTGACCTCTGGGAGGCATTCATGGACAGAAGACTATTCTTATGGATGAACTCCACCTGAATAAGGAGGGAATAGACTTCTCCAATGAAGGTTGGCACAACTGATTAAAAGAGCTTTTAACTAGGAATTCAGGGGAGAGAGTTAAGAGATGATCAAGTGATCTCCACACCTGATTCTAATATTGATTGGGAAGAAAATCAAGTAAAAGAGGATAAAGCACTACAGAAAAGAACAGAAGGTAGGAGAATGGACAACAAGGGAAAGTATAGTGCCAATACCAATGACAGTGACAGTCAGGTAGGTGATACTGGCAGTATAATAACTGGCACCTCTTCTGGTGAGGAATCTAGGGATGCCAAGCAAAAACTTTGAAAAGAAGCCTGGGTAACAAAATGAAGGAACTAGAACTGCTGGTGCAAGAAGTGAAAACAGATATTATAGGGATAATAGAAAAATGGTGAATAACAGTCATGATTGGAATACAGGTATAGAGTATGTGGTGTTCAGGAAAGAGAAATAAAGGTAAAGGTGGTGGAGTAGTATTTTGTATTAATGACAAGGTAGATTATAGAAATTGAGAGTGATGAATGGATAAAATGGAATCTATCTGGGTTAAAAACATTGGGGGAACATGATGACAGAGACTTCACTAAGATAGTGCTTGGGGTATGGTACAGACCCCCAGGATCTGATCTGGAAATGGATAGAGATCTCTATTGTATTTAATGAAATAAATACTACTGGGCATTGTGCGATTATGAGAGACTTTAACTTCCCAGATATAGATAGGAGGACAAATGCTATTCACAATTATACAGACCAGATATTTCTGGATGCGATAGCTAACAGATTTCTTCACCAAATAGTCACCGTGCCAACAAGAGGTGATGCCATTATAGATTTAGTATTGGTAAATAGTGAGGACCGCATAAAAGAACCAGTTGTAGAAGACAACCTTGGTTTGTGTTATCATGATTAATTCTGTTAAAATTAAACAGGGGTCCCTGATTCCAAAAGGGGGAAAAAAGTGTAGGAATTTGTTAGGGAAATTGACTGGACTGAAGAACAAGGATCTGAATGTGGAGATGGGTTGGAATTATTTCTAGTCAAAGTTGCAGAAACTATCTGGACCCTGCAGCCCAAGCGTGTAGGAAAATCTTGTAGGGAAGTGTTACAGAACAAACTGAATGAAGAAGCATCTCAAACAGGTTATTAAGAGAAAGAAGAAAGACAAAAAGGAATGCAAGAAGGGGTGGATCAGCAAGAAGCTACCTCCTGGAGGTCAGAAAGTATGGGGAAAAAATGAGAATTGACAAAAGCCAAGCAGAGCTGAACTTTGCAAAGTAAATGAAAAACAATCATAAAAGGTTCATTAGCCATACAAATAAGCAGAAAACAGGGAAAAAAGTGGGACTTCTAAGCACTGAGGATGGGGTGCAGATTAAAGTATCTAGGTATGGCCCAACACCTGAACAAATACTTTGCCTCAGTTTTTAACAAGGGTCATGAAGAGCTTGGGGGAAATGGCAGGGTGGCTAACAGGAACAAGGATATGGAAGCGGAAATTACCACATCCAAGATGAAAGACAAACTCAAACAGCTTAAACAGCTTAAAATAATTGACACATGAAATTGCAAGCCTACCACCTCAACTGTATGCAAGAATTTAGAACAATCTGGAAAGGGAGAGTAATTAAAAACATAGAGGTAAATGGTAAAATACAACACTTTTTTACAAAATGTAGATCATTCAAGACCAACCTGATTGTATTTTTTTAAGAAGCTAACCAATTTTCTAGACAACAAAAATGCAGTAGATCTAATCTACCTGGATTTCAGTAAACCATTTGAGATAGTTCTACGTGGGAAATTGTTAGTTAAATTGGAGAATATGGAGATTAATATGAGACTCTAAAGGTGGGAAAGGATTGGTTAAAGGGGAGACTGAAATCAGTCATGTTGAAAGGTGATCTGTCAGGCTAGAGGGAGATTAATAGTGGAGTTCCTCAGGAATAAGTCTTGGAACCAATCTTATTTAACATTTTCCTTATTGACCTTGGCACACAAAGTAGGAGAATGCTAAAAAAGAAAAATTGCGGATGATACAAAGCTAGAAGGTATTGCCAAAATGGAGGAGGACCGGAACATCATACAAGAAGATTTGGACAAACTTGAGAACTGTACTAATAGAAATGGGATTAAATTTAATAATGTGAAGTGCAAAGTCATGTACTTTGGAACAATTTTTGCTATAAGATGGGAATTTATCAGTTGGAAGAGAGAGAGGAGGAAAAAGACATCAGTGAACTGGTTGATCACAGGATGACTATGCACTGCCAATGGGATGCAGCCATGAAAAATGTTAATGCAATCCGAAAATGCATCAGGTGTGGTATTTTCAGTAGAGATAGGGAAGTGTTATTACCATTCAAGGCACTGGTGAGACCTCATGTGGAATGCTGTGGGCAATTTTGGCCTCCCATGTTTAAGAAAGATGAATTCCAACTGGAAAAGGTGCAGAGAAGGGCTTCTAGGATGATCAGAGGAATGGAGACGCTGCCTTATGAGAAGAGACTTAAGGAGCTGGGCATGTTTAGCCTAACAAAATTATCTTAACCAGCTCACCACTGTAAGGCATATCAGAAACCTATAAAACCTATAAAAGATCTTTTGAACAAAATCGAGTCAGACAGAATGCTACCTACATGGTATTCTTTCATCACTAAGATATTATTCAGAGAACTGTTGCAACCTAAAACCGTCTTTAGGCAGGTTCTGCATAGTCCAATAAATGGATGTCACCCTACCATGGACTTTTTCCCACCATTCCTACTGAGATTACATTCTAGCAAATAGAGACCAGTTTTCATCTACAGAAGTCATTACTCATTACCCATTTTTCTTAGTCTATATTAAAGGCAAATTTTAGACTTTAAGATTTGTGTTTCCTCTTGATATTTTTTATGGTGATGCAGAGGAGAGAGATTTAGCTTCTAAAGGTTTGTGTACATTGGAGAGAAGCACCAGTCATCTTAATATTTGACTCTCCGTGCTCCTATTCAAATAATTCCAATCCAGGTCACTTAGAGGACAAAAAAGTCTTCAGACACACACTGCATCTGATTCTAATCTGTGACAACATAAAAATATTCTTCACTAAACTGTGGAAAAGTGGGAATGCCAGCTAACTGCTTTCTACTTCTTTTTTTTTTCTTTTCAAGTCTCCATGATAGATCTGAGAGGAGTAGGGGGAGGAGGGCAAGGACACACCATTAGAGTTTTAGACCATATCTGCAATTTTTTTCAAATGATCTGCCCTGTCTTTAGCAGCTGTAACAAGCCAAGTGTACCACATTGGAGTAGTAAATACAAGGAGCTGACTGCTCAACATTGGCCCTCTTTCAGAAGAATCTGGTTATTTTTCCCCTCCAAGTTTAAATTTTAATTTAAATAGTTATCTGGGGAATCATTAGTTCCATTTCAAAATGAGTAATTTCACAGGAGCATTATAAGTGTACAAATATATATGGTGCAATTAGAGTAAATTTGAATTCTACCACTTTCCAATGGGAATCTGAGTCATAAGCTTTTTTTTTTTATTTTAATGAAAGAAAACTCATCACGCTCTAAATATCAAGAGTATGGGAAAGGAGAGAAAATGAAAACTCACATGAAGGAATCTTTTGTAAGTATACTCCTGTGAGTTTCCATTTTTATACAACCCTGCTCCTTTTTAAGCAATTCTTTCTAGAGACTTTAAACTCAGTGTTAGGTGGTAGTCAAAGGAATATTTTTAACAGTGGGGGGTGGAGAGAAAGAAAGAAATGTGATATATACATAGTAGTTTGACAACTTTGAAGATGTGTTAGTGAGAAAATGAGCTCTTTTCTCCCTTTTTGATTTTACATAGTTACTACGTAAAATCTATGTAAAAAGGCCAGTTCTTCTTTAAACCTTCTCCTCTGAAGAAAGACGTAGATAAAATATGTTAGGCAGTACACTGTTCCCTTCCTTTAAAACAGAACTGGTGAATTTTAGCTTCTCAGTTAATGTGGAATAATATATATATATATTTTTTTCCTGGTGGAGTTGCAAGTGCTTCACCCAAGAGTTGAAGAGTAGAATCCACTGTAATGTCCAGTATGGACAATGCTATGAGCAAAACTACTTCTTAAATCTAAAATACAAATTTAAATAACTTATGGTTGGATTCTTATTTGCAGAGCTGAGACACACTAGATTTAAGTAGGGTGGGGGTGGCTATCAGAGATTCAGTTGTATCACCCTCATCCCATACCACCCAGCCTCATTTGACTAGTGTTCAGTGGTCATAGAGAACTCAGACTGCAACTCTTTGATTAATCTCATATTTAGAACCAAGATACTACAATAATGGTGCTGTAGAAATACCTAATGGAAGACTGTTCTGAATTTGTTCAGATGATCATAGTGTTCCCAAAGTATTCAGTAAACTTTTTGATCATGTCTATCTTACGTTTCCACCATGTTCTAAAACCCCTACCAATATAAAAAAAAAAAAGACTGTACCTCACCTTTTCTTTGGAATGTTTGTCTTTGCACTTAATAAAATCTGAGCCCTAAACAAAAAAGCATGGGTATACAGGTGCAACTGGGAGAGCTAGTGGTGCAAAGAAGAAACAGAGTAAAACAGGATAAAGCTACATGCTAAAACGTCACATCAAAAAGCCCCTCACACACAACCAGCACAACCAGGCTCCTATAGATGGAAGCATGAACTAATTTCTTTTGAATACTAATGCATTACACTTGCAGTAAGAATTAGGTCAAATAAGCCTTAGTTTCTTTAGTTTATGGTTTGGAAGACAGCAAGGTAAGGAAATACTTATCCTTCCAGAGAGTAAAAGTTACTCATGCTGCAAGAAAAAAAAAATCCTAACAGAAAACAAATCAAAACAGGGGTGGAATCCTGAACTTTAAAGGTCCTTTACTTTGAATTTTGTACTGAGCACATAAGGATACCCCAAAAGGGATTGAAAAACAACATGCATAAACCTCTGTTTCAAGGAAAAAATTCTCTATGAAATTAGGAAACCTGACTTCCATCTCAACAAGTTTGCCCCATGTGTGCTCAGGACTTTAAAGCGTCCTTGAATTTGTTAAGAATTCAGTGCACCACTGAGGGCCCTCATTTAGGTTGTATTTCAGGAAGTTATATATCTGTCTATCTTGTGTTTTTTAAACATTAAAATACGGGCTGAAATTTCTTATCAGGTGCCAACTAACAGTTCCCTTTGAAAACCTGCAGAACCAGAATTTTAAATCAGAGTTGTTGATTGAATAGAAGTTGCTCGTGGTTGTATTAATTCCATCTCAGAAGGATGAACATTTCTCTGGATCTGTCCTAACTGATTTCCTGACTGCAATTTTTCACTGTAATCCAGATGATTAAAAATAATATTTTAAATGTTCCTTTAAGTCAAGTCCCAATATACAAAGGCCTCAGTAGGCTAGGACCTGGTTAGATTTCTTTTCATATCAGATCTGTGGACTGTATAATTCTAGGTATTCACTATTGCTGAGAAAGCCTCTAACAAAACTCTTATATGGAAGGAGATGAAGCACTTTCAACAAGGCGTCTTCAGCTCTGGAACTTTCAATGGATGAAGATTCAGATGCAATTCTGCTTCATTACTCTTAGAGCTCAACTCAAGACCTTTTGCCAATAAAGGAGGCTTCACCAAGGTTGTTGACATTTTCCTTACCCAACATATTCTCAAAAAACCCCCAAACCCAAACAATAAAAACAACACAGCATCACTGAGGGAGGGAAGGAGAAATAGTAGCAGTGTCTGAATTGCATAGTACTGAGGGTCTACAGCATCCAATGACTTCACTTCTGAAAATAAGATTGTCATTGGCCAGCAACTACCTCTCTTCTAATCAATGCTGTGTGCCTTGGTTCTATAGTGGTAAATATTTGGTGCAGTTTTCCCAGTTTTGTTACTTAATTAGCTCTTCTGGTTATGTTGGATGGATGAACTGGGTGAGATGGAAGGGAGCAATTTAAAGTATTTTAAAAAAATAAATGCCTTTTTCTGTTCAATTTGTTTCTCCTTGTTTTCATCCAGTTGTCTTCTTTTTGCTGTCAATGGGAAGTGCAAGTAACAAAATGCCATGCAAGACACTGTTCTCCTATCAAAGAGATTAGGCTAGATGTCCAAGCATTTAACTGATACATCTTCAGAACTGTGGAACATGTTGGGGAACAATTAATTACCCAGGCCTTCTAAATGCAACAGGCAAACATACTGACAAGGATTGTTAATAAATTTACAAGCGTGATGCTAGAACTTTGAGCAAAAGTCCTCTGAAAACCTATGTTTGGAGAAGATAAGGAAGTACCCATATTGGGGTCAGGTCACATTCCACCTCATAACTTCCCTATTCAAATATGCTGAATCATGATACTGAAATACATATATGCTGAATCATGATAGTGAAATATGAAGAATTGCTGAATGTTAAAATAAGAGTTTTGTTACTTTAATGTAATAGTTTATAAATATGGATAGTTATGATGGATAGGGCTTATGTCCAGGCCTTAGGCTAGCTTCTGCCTGGCACAAGTGTTGTCTTGCCAATCTCTTTCTCTTTCATAAACTTGTTTAGGTAATATTTATTGCTGACAGAACAAAGGTGATGGTTTGTTATTGTCCTGGAGGATTTAGATACCAGGTAGCATAATAAACATACAAAACATCATGCTAAAAGTCTCTATCTTGGGAAAATCAGGCGTACGGTGACATAAAGACATAATGGCATCAAAACAGTGTAGGCAGCGAAATTTATGTAAACTTGAGTGTACACATTGTATAGGTTATGTAAGACACAATGCTTAATGTTTATTGGGGGAAAACTAATGAATACGTAAGGTGAAAAAGTATAAGAAACAAGTGAACAAGAGCCCAAGTCGGAGAAATACCAGACCAGAAACTGAAGAAATGAGACTGAAGGACCATACCAGAAGGCAGGGACTGAGACCATAGGTGCCGACTTGTAGGTGCTGATCACCCACGGAAGAAAAAATAGTGGGTGATCAGCACCCACTGGCAGTCCCATGGATCAGATGTTCAGTGGTGTTCAGGAGGCGCTGGAGGGGTTGGGGGAGGAGCAGGGGCAGGAAGAGGCAGTGGGTAGGGTTTTCGGGGAAGGGGTGGAGTGGGGACAGGGTCTGGGGTGGAGTGTGGGGTCAAACACACCCCAGGAACTGAGGAAGTCAGCACCTAGAATGGAGGCACTCATCATGAAATACAGGAGAGCTTCCTGGTACCTAGTAGTTGGCAACTTGGGCCCCACTTGTTTTGCTTTATCTGTTTAGTCTCTGTCATAAATATATAATCAGAAACCATGTGACAATAATTCTGTCTGAAAATTTATAAATAAAGATGAAAATTGGTTACATTTAAATTGGGTGGATTCATGATTCAGTTTCCTATCTTACACTCCTTACACAATCTAACAGTCACATATCACTTAGAGTCTAAATAAAATAAAATAAAAAGGAAAAGGAAACTTTTTTCTTCTATTCTTATTACTGTAACAAACTTGTGGTTACCTCTACAGACCCAAAGACAGACAACTGAGCAATTCTGAATCTATTCAGCAGAAAGCAGAGTCTCCATTCCATCCCACTCCCTACCACATACACACAAACACAAAACAAGCCAGTCCGGCACATAGTTACCAGAAATGCAGTAGTATTCTTAGTTTTGGGTCATTTCTCATTCCTCACTAGTTTTCCCCCCAGACCAGTTGACATTTTCCTAAACTTTTACTCTATATTTGTATCTTTTCACAAACTTTACTTCACAACCAATGCAATATTTATTAAGGGTTAGAAGGCCCTGCCTGCACAACATGTCTTTTTTGGAAGGATATGTAAAATAATATTATAGTTTACATCTTCAAAGTATTATTCAAACATTAATTAATTAAAACCAAGGTCCTGACCACTTGTGGTCATTAAACAGCCTTAATACTTTCTGCAAGAGTTAGAACATTAGCCTTAGGCTCCTGGCCAAATTCCAAGTGTGTAATTGCTTTCTACCCACCTAAATTTCCCTGGCAATTGCCACTAGATACATGGGTTTTCAGTTTCTGTCCTGAACTGTAGTACCATCTAGCTATTATCTGTTTAAAGACTGACACTTTACATTCCAAAGGTGGCTGTATTACACTGATAGATGAAGGCATCCCATTACGTATAGTATTGTTTGTTGCAAGCTTTGGGATTTTGGATTAAAATAAGGTATTATGCCAGTCAATTATTAATTTTAATTATTTTCTTATGCAAAAAAAATCTGATGATTTATTCCCAGTCCACCTCCAAACACACGTCAAAAAGGGAATTTGTGTTTACTGTTTTTTTTTAAATAATTCACTTCTAGTAGAATTATATAAGCAGGTGAGACTATGAACTGTGGGAGTAGAGGCAAGAGTTGATCAGCTTATTAATAGGACTGGGTATTGAAATGGTTTATGCAATGGATCAAGAGACTTTTGAATATAAACAATTCTCTCTTTTTTTTAATCCCTCACTCCCTGAAGTTTCTGATTTAGCAACAGGGAAAATAAGTGCACAAAGGCTATGTACAACGTAGAACATATTTTAAAGACTTTTCATGTGAACTATGTTCCAGAGTTAATTAAGAAGCAGAAGAGGGAGATAATTTGAGACATAAACAAGACAGAGAAAATTTCAGAGTCCAGGAGGTAGAGAAATACAGGAATTCTATTTCATCTGGCTAAAGATATAGAAGAGAGGGCTTTTGCAATGAAAAATAGAAAGACTCTACTATGTATATGTATTAAGGGTTTGACACAGGAATTCTTCTAAGCGAGCTTTGTTTCCTGTCCCCAGTCACATGATGTAAGTCAGACTTACACAAGGTCAAGAAGCTGTCATGTGACAGGGCTCAGAGTTGACTGACTCCAGTGGCTAGGAAAGGAGGCTGGTGCAAGAGGAGGGAATGTGGAGAGGCAAGGGGATCAGATACAACCATGCTTCAGAGGCGCACAGTCTGGGTTTGCCATGTTGTGAACTGAGCCCATGAAACCAAATTCACAGATAGTTTTAAAACCAAGCAATTTTAATCTGGGTCTTGAAATAAATGTGGAGCCAGCAAAGTATTTTGAGGATAGAAGTGATGCTGTTGCACTTCTTAGTACATGTACAGCTTTATGGGCAGCAGCTTTATGAGCATGCTGTGGTGTCATGAAAACTCCATAGGGAGGCTGAAGAAAGAAGGGGTGGGATAGCCAAAACATGTGAACTATATAGACCTGATTGTCCTCACAGATGTGCTAGAGTAAATCAGGAGTATGTCCATCATAGTCAGCATAATAGGGAGAGGAGTACTATACTGTCTACATTGTTGCCATTGGGAAAGCTAAATGGTACATTGCATTATTGTGTAATACATGCACTTCAAAAAGAAATCTTCAATAATTTAGTCAAATAGCTGGAATAAAATGAGAATAGAAATGCTTGACAACATCCACTGCTTTATAGTATATGAGTGTGTTCACAACATCATTATTTTAGTTTGTTTCAAAATGTTATTGACAAAGCAATAAAGCATACAGTAGCTCTACTACACACACACAGCAAATTAGCTGAGACAATGCTTTTTCAGATATAACAAATGGTCCTGGAGCTATACCCGTAAGCTTATGCAAGATCTACCTGCATATTAGTCACTTAACATATAAGCAACACTAAATGTTGAAAGTAGGGCTGTCAAGCGATTAAAAACATTAATTGTGATTAATCACACAATTAATTGCACTGTTCAACGTTAATAAAATACCATTTCTTTAAATATTTTTTGATTATATATATATTATATATAGATTTAAATTACAACACAGAATACAAAGTGTACAGTGCTCACTTTATATTTATTTTTTATTAAAAGTATTTGCATTGTAAAAAAAAAAGAAAGTATTTTTCAATTCAGCTAATTCAAGTACTGTAGTGCAATCTCTATCATGAAAGTTGAACTTACAAATGTAGAATTATGTACAAAAAAACCCGCATTCAAAAATACAACAATGTAAAATTTTAGAGCCTGCAAGTCCACTTAGTCCTATTTCTTGTTTAGCCAATCGCTCAGACAAACAAGTTTGTTGACATTTGCAGGAGATAATGCTGCCTGCTTCTTGTTTACGTCACCTGAAAGTGAGAACAGGCATTGTTTTCATGGCACTGTTGTAGCCAGTGTTGCAAGATATTTATGTGCCAGATGTGCTAAAGATTCATATGTCCCTTCATGCTTCAACCTCCATTCTAGAGGACATGCCTCCATGCTGATGACGAGTTCTGTTCAATAACAGAACACAAAGCAGTACAGACCGACATGTTCATTTTCATTATCTGAGTCAGATGCCACCAGCAGAAGGTTGATTTTTTTTTTTGGTGGTTCAGGTTCTGTAGTTTCCGCATTGGAGTGTTGCTCATTTAAGACTTCTGAAAGCATGCTCCACATCCTGTCCTTCTCAGATTTTGTAAGGCACATCAGATTCTTAAACCTTGGGTCGAGTGCTGTAGCTATCTTTAGAAATCTCACACTGGTATCTTCTTTGCATGTCATTAAATTTTCAGTGAAAGTGTTCTTAAAATGAACAACATGTGCTGGGTCATCATCCAAGACTTCTGTAACATGAAATATATGGCAAAATGCAGGTGAAACATAGTAGGGGACATACAATTCTCTCCCAGTGAGTTCCATCACAAATTTAATTAATGCATTATTTTTTTAATGAGCATCATCAGCATGGAAGCATGTCCTCTGGAATGGTGCCCGAAGCATGAAGGGGCATACTCATGTTTAGCATATCTGGCACGTAAATACCTTGTAATGTTGGCTACAAAAGTGCCATGCAAATGCCTGTGCTCACTTGCTGATGACATTGTAAATAGGAAGAGGGCAGCATTATGTCCTGTAAAGGTAAACAAACTTGTTTGCCCTAGTGATTGGCTGAACAAGAAGTAGGACTGAGTGGACTTGTAAGCTCTGAAATTTTACATCATTTTGATTTTAAGTACAGTTATATAAAAAAAATCCACATTTGTAAATTGCACTTTTACAACAAAGAGATTTCACTACAGTACTTGTATGAGGTGAATTGAAAAATACTATTTCTTTTTAATGCAAATAGTTGTAATAAAATAATCATTTTGAATTCAATTACAACACACAATACAATGTATATGAAAATGTAGAAAAACATCCAAAATATTTATTAAATTTCAATTGGTATTCTACTGTTTAACAGTGTGATAAAAACTGTGATTAATCACAATTTAATTTTTTTAATCACAATTAATTTTTTTTAGTTAATCACATGAGTTAACTGTGATTAATCAACAGCCCTAGTTGAAAGGCAAATTTTTAGTTCAATAGAACTGCATAATTTTACTACTGCATACACTTGGTGTATTACAGGATGATAAAGGTCAATGATGTGGCTATATTTACTAGCTACTTTTTAAAATTGTCAAATACATAGTCTAGGGAGCATCTGACTTACTGAAGGAGTAGACATTCAGATACCATGGTGTATGGTCTATTTCTCTTTATCTGGGCAGTCATCATCTCTCTCACACACACATTTTCAAAACTAGTCAATAATTTGGGGTGCCCAATTTTGGACAGCTGGGGCCTTATTTTCAGCGGGGTGAAGGACCTGAAACTCTCATTATCTCCAGTTGGAGTTGTGGGTGCTCAGCAATTTTGTAAATCAGACCTAAAGTATCAAAGTGGACGCTCAAAAAACAGAATTCAAATTAGTCACTACTTTTGAAAAAAATTGGCCTCAGTTCTTTCCTAACGTTTGAAAGTTCATAAACAGGCGAAAGAAGAAAGGGTGAGAACACTTGTCCAGGTGGAGTAGCTTAAGCATTAAATAGAAACCTATTAGGTTAGAAAGGGAATAAAATGTAGAGTGCTTACCAGTTCCAAACAAAGTTCTTGTTTCATCTGAAATGCACTTCTACATCAAGGGAAGGTTTCAGAAAAATGTAATGAAGATTCTACAGTACCTCTGAAAACCAGCGCCGCCCGGGGCGGGGCAAGTAGGGCAATTTTCCCCAGGCCCTGGGCCCCGCAGGGGCCCTGGGAGCTCTGGCCGAGAATCCCTTTCCTCGCCCTGTGGCACTCCGAGTCTGAGGCAGCAGCATTTTGGCGGTGGGGGGCCCTTCAGTGCTGCTGAAGACGTGGAGCGAATGAAGGGCCCCCCACCGCCAAAATGCTGCCACCGATGATGACTCAGAGGGCTGCCCGGTGAGTACAAGTCCCCCGCTTTGCCCCAGGACCCCTGAATCCTTTGGGTGGCCCTGCTGTCAACTGTTATTTTGGATACATTCACCATAACTTCTTTTGGGGAAGAGTCTTGACAAAATTGTTAGCTCTTTGGGGCAAGGAATGTATCTTTTACTAAACTGTCTGTACATACATATCACAGATCCCCCTCTATAGGAACATCTAGGAGCTAGTGTCATCTAAATAAACCATAATCAGGTGTTTGGTTTTTTAAAATAAACCATTCCAGACTTCTCTTACTAAAATCGCGTTATCCTGTTTCACTGGTGTATCATTAATGTGAAGTATTAACCAGTCAAAATCTATATTCATCTTTTTTATCTTCTAAAGATTTGTACTATGTTCCATCACCATGGTGTCTGAATACCTAAATATGCTACACACATAAGCAAATTCTAGAAATAAAATATTTGTCCCAACTTGTTAGTTTAGATACTTTGATTTCCTTCCCGGACTTGAGGAAGAGTTCTATGTGGCTCCAATCCTTGTACTTTTCACAAACAGAAGCTGGTCTACCTTGTGTCTGCTACATTCAATGATCATCATTAAAATTTTGATCCCATTTACAGTTGTTAAAATGGAAAGAGAGATTCAGAAGTAGGTGTAAGTATCATTATAGGAACACTACTGTAAATGTAAATCCTATCTCACAATAAGGCCTAATGCATATTTCAGATTTTGAAAATGACCATTTCAACTGATAAGGACTGAAAGTAGAAAAGAACATTGGATGGCAGCATGGAAAAGAGATTAAGCATAGGACAGCTCACATGTTCTAGGAGAACAGTGTAAGGCTTATGGCATGTGAATGTAATGGAATACACATAAGAACTGCTGAAAATACCTGAGATTATTACCAACGGAACAGAGGAGAGTAATAGAGAAGGCAACTTTCCAGACACTAAGACCTTGGCTACACTGGTGCTTTACAGCGCTGCAACTTTCTCACTCAGGGGTGTGAAAAAACACACCCCTGAGCGCAGCAAGTTACAGTGCTGTAAAGCGCCAGTGTAAACACTGCCCCAGCACTGGGAGCGCGGCTCCCAGCGCTGTAAGCTAATCCCCACGGGGAGGTGGAGTACGTGCAGCTCTGGGAGAGCTCTCTCCCAGCGCTGGCGCCACGACCACACTCGCACTTCAAAGCGCTGCCGTGGGAGCGCTCCCGCGGCAGTGCTGTACGGCTGCAAGTGTAGCCATACCCTAAGGTCCAGATCCTGAGCTTGGTCCTACAGGCATAACTCAGGAGGGGTGGGAAGATAGTTTTAAGTCACCCAAATCCTCAGGTCCTTCTGCACTGGCATAAAGCAGAAGAGCCTATATGATGGCTGCTCATACCCTGGGAGGCCATACCAGCACAGGGATTGCCTGGGAATGAATGGAACAGCAAGAATTCTGCCAGTCAAGAATACAGTTCAGAGGCTGTGTATATAAACTTTCACAGTGTCTGCCAGCATTGCTCAAAGCTCAGAGTATTGTTTTTTTCCATAAAGACAATCATATTTAAAAACTGTTTTTTTCTGAAAGTTCAGCTGTGACCTTATTGAAATAAACTGTAATCATATAGATCATTGTTGCAACCACTGTTATATATTTGCAGAAAATATTGTACAAAGGTTGTTGTGTGAGTTGTCTAAGACAAGATTATGATGTGCTGGTTATGATTATGTTATCTGTATGCATGTATCATTTTTGTATTTAAAGTTATAAGTATTGGCTCTACACTGTCTGTATTTCAAACTTGTGCCATGCTTCTGGGTGACACCCCAGATAATGTGAGGTCAGCACTGCCTAGCCCAACTGATGGCTCATTAAGGACCATCAGCTATACAGTTGACCCAATGAGAGAAGGCAGATACACTTTGTGACTCAGCAAGGCATGCAGGGACATGCCTATGGACAGAACTTCAAGGTTTTTCTGTGCCATGTGCTGAAGTTTGTCTTTGGGACAAAGAAAGCAGAGGCCACATGGCAAGAGACTATAAAAGGTTGCTGCATCTCCTCCACCTTGTCTTCAATTCTGACCTCTGGAGGAGCTTTGCTACAAACTGAAGCTCTGAACAAAGGACTGAATGACTCATCCCAGCTGTGGACGTACTCCAGAGACTTGATTTGAGCCTGCAGTTTATTCCATCATTGCTACAAGCCTGAACCTCCTTCTGCCTAGGTGTAAATCACTACGCTAGATACAAGGCTGTAGAGAATCAGACTCAATATCTTCAGCCCCTAAAATTCGTCTGAAGAACACAAGAACCAGTCCTTGCGTCATATGTGTTCCAAAGGTGTTATGCTTTTTACTTGTTACACATATTCTCACTTTACTATATTAATTTATTATTGTTTGGCCCTAACACCAAACTTTCTAGCTTATCCAGGTCTTCAGGTGCAAGAATAATATCTAAAAAATTAAAAGGATGCAGAAAAAAACATATTTTTCTCATTGAGGGAATTGAAAAATATGAAGTTTTTTGTTTTTTTGATGGTGGAAAAATGTCATTATTTCCCATGAGGAACAGTGCCAGCAAGACCACATTTATACTACTCCTTCAATGCAAATGTCACTGGAGGAATGAGAACAGAGCTGCTGCCTTCATTGTTCAGGAACAATTACAATTAAGTGGGCGCTTGCAAACAATCTGTAAACATACAGCTGGTATGTAAAATACCACTGTGCATTATTTTCAACGTTGTTTGGAATTTCTCCATGGACATGGCTGGCATGAGACAGACACAGACTGTAATTCTTGTCAACACAGGACAATAGAAGTGCAATGGGAAAAAATACATTCCTTTGCTATGTTAATATTGATAGAAGAATGGCACAATTTGCTGTTAAAACATTCTGGGCCAGATTAAAAAATGAGTGCTTAAAAGCAGAATTCTAATTTAATGCTTTAGCACTTAAATAAGTGATCTCATTTTCAAGAAATGATACCCAGTACCTTCCTCTGAAGGAATTGGAGCTGTTGGCTGCTCTGCACTTTTGAAAGTAGGCCACTTATTTAGGTACCTAAATACAGATGTAGTAGCCTAACCATTTTTTTGTACCATTGGCTCCCACTGACTTCATATTTATATTGACTATGAATCACATGGAAATCTCCTGTTTTAAATTTTAGGGTTACCAGGCTCATTTTTGGTACAATGCCTCTCCACAAAATGCTTTACCTACACTATGGGCACTGTTACTCGGTGGCTCAATTTTACTTAATTCTCCAAGACTAGGATAAGAATCATCTCTTATTTCATGTGCTGTAGAATTAGATATTCCAAGAAGCAATTGTTTATAAGCATAAATTTTCAAACCTATGGATAATGACCACTCTCTGTATTTCTTTATGGGAGGAAGCCATGAAACTTTCTTCTGTTGCAACAAGGGGTCACAGAAGGGAAAAGACTGGTTTCCAGTGTTGAGAAATTGCTTTTGAAACCCTACATGTGATGTGAAATTTGACCAGTTGATAGTCTAGTAGCGGAAGTTGCCCATTATTATTGTTTTTTCAGACATAGTTGCCTCTTTGATCTGATCAGTATTATTCACTTAGTATCCTTTTCCTGATCAGGAGTCAGATAGCATAACCCTGATATTACATTTGTATTCTTATCACTTTGCATTTATATCCATGTATATTATAGTAGGAGGTCTCTCCCCACAAATTTTATCTCATTAGATTCTGTGGAATCTTTTGATACAATGAAACCCCCCACACTTCTATGACCTAAGCAGTCCTCCTTGTATATTTTATAACCATGTGTTATGGTAACCCACTGATTTTTGTCGTTCCGCTTTGTTTCAGTAATGTTGATTATGTTATGAATGAATAGCAGTACTGTCTAGGGTAGCTGATTGAGACCAAAAGACTTACCTGTTACTGACAAAATATGTCTCAAATCTTCATGCAAACCTCACTCTTCCTATTTATACTTTCCATGAACTAGATGTATAATTCACCTGTTTGTCCAATGCGTGCGCGCGCACACACACGCACACACACACACACACACACACTATATTCTCTTTGTACCAAGTAAAGCACCAGCCAAGTAAAACAAACCTAAACACTTCAGTCAATTATATAATGTATGTGTTCTCATTTCCCCCCTTATATCAGTCCTGATGCTCCTCCTAATTACTCCTCTTGCAACATACTACATATCACCTCTTTCATGTTTGGGACTTCTCCACTTCTTATACACCAAGCAATCTCCCTCTCAGCTTTCGTATCCTTCCTGGTAACATATTTCTTTCACAAAATCATGCAGTGTTGACCTCAGTGACGACATCTGCGCTATTTATTGATCCACTTTTTTGTTGTGCTATAAATGTTTGAACTAGATCACAAGCTGCTTGGGCTAAGAACAATGTCTCACTTTTAGTTTGTACAGCAACAAGCACACTGAAGATCCTTTATAAATAACAATTAGAATGGAGAGGGGAGCTATCTGGAGGTCTGTAGTTCTTCCTAATGTATGCCAGGTCATAACACCCAGAGAGGGAAGCCAGGTCTAGCCCATGGCACAGGAGCTGCTGCAGCACGGTAAGTTCCTTTCCAATCCCCTCCCCCCCTCAACTCTAATTGGGCCGCTCCTGAGGCCTAGTCTACAGTGGCGATGCTAAAGCGCTGCTACGACAGTGCTTTAATGTTGCTTTTGTATTCATGGCAGAGTGCTGGGAGAGAGCTCTCCCAGTGCTCTAAAAAAAACACCTCCACGAGGGGCGCAGCTCCCAGCGCTGGTTCACTGTTTACACTCAGGGCTGGCACAACCCATTAGGCACCCTAGGCGGTCGCCTAGGGTGCTAACGTTTGGGGGGTGGTGACTGCAGCGGCCGGATCTTCGGCCTCCCCGGTCATCGGCAGTATTTCGGGGGCGGGACCTTCCGCCACCTCTGTTGGGGGCGCCATTTCGGGGGCGGGACCTTCCTCTGCCTAGGGTGCCAAAAAAGCTGGCAGCGCTCTTGTGTACAGCGCTTTACAGCTTTACAGCGCTGAAACTTGCTGTGATCAGGGGGATGTTTTTTCACACCCCTGAACAAGAAAGTTGCAGTGCTGTAAATTGCCAGTGTAGACAATCCCTCAGTGGTAATTTCTTTTAAGAGGTGGGAGGAACTTCCATTTTGGATTTCTCCTGGGCCCCCAAAAACCTCTGTGCAGCCATGCAATGCTGAAATAGATACACAAACTTCCCTTAAACCAAGGTTTGTTCTAGGAAAATCCTTGATATTCTAAAACATTTTCATGTTTTGGGGAGAGAGACCTTTTTATTATTTCCTTCCTTTATACTCTTGGGTTCTATCCAGGAGCATAAGTGGAAGTGCATCACAAGAACTGTTTCATGGATATTTCATTGGGATTTGAAGATTAAAACTTGAGAGGACCGGTTCTTGGTTACCTGCCAGAGAGAGAGAGAGAGAGAGAGAGAGAGAGAGAGAGAGAGTGTGTGTGCGCGCGCAATTTATGAAGAATATGGACTTCATAACATTCAAGTTAGTATTTCAGCTTTTGTTTGCTTATCCAAACCCAAGTTTGATTTGCTCCAATTTGAAAAAAATAATTTTGTGGTTTCATCACAATAAAGCTTTATGCAGCTATGAAAAGAGGCATTTTTTTTAAAGTTAATCACCGCAACACTTGCTGACCCTCCAAATCAAATACATATTTGTGTTGTCAGAATAGCAAAGATCAACCACCACTGAATTCAGCCGGTCAAATTGATAGCAGTATGTGTACATTTTTTTAAATCGCCTAGACAGCTGTATAGAGTCATTTTGCAACTATCTTTTGTTGGAAGGAATTATACCCTTAACCATCAAGAATCACTAGTCCTTTTCATTATCTAATTTAAGAACCATTAAAGTCTCTCAATATAAATAGGAAAAAACATTATATACTTGTATTTACTTTTGAGCTTACTTGTCCTGAAAATATTTCAGAGTAATGTGTCTAGATGCTCTAAGACTTGTTAAATAATAATAAAAATGAGTAGGCAGATCGTAATTGTTCTGTGGGAAAAGTGTCTATGGAGGGAGAATGAAGAAAGTTGAAAAACAACTTCAGTGAACTAGGTGCATACATTAACGACCATATCCTGGGCTGAACAATAGATCAGGCAAATGGTGTGCATATTGGGTTGGCCTGTAGGGATCAGGAAAATCCAATTTTCCACTTGAGACTGCAGTGTTATAGTGGGGGCCAGAGGCGGCTCCAGGCCCCAGCACGCCAAGCTCGTGCTTGGGGCGGTAAGCTGCGGAAGGGCGCTCTGCCGGTCACCGCGAGGGCAGCAGGCAGGCTGCCTTCAGCGGCATGCCTGTGGAGGGTTCGCTGGTCGAAGGCCGAAGGCAGTCTGCCTCCCGTGCTTGGGGCGGCAAAATGCCTAGAGCCGCCCCTGGTGGGGGCTGATTAAGAGCTGCTACTACAACCTTTTGACTGTCTTAGCCATCACAGCAGGTTCATGCCGCCTACCCCCAATATTTACTGGAGCTTTAGCAGTGTATTTGCATAATCATAGCTCCACTGGCCTGCCTCACTTCAATTTTTTTTTTCAAAAAGATATGCTCTAATTCAAACAGGAATTAATAGAGGGAAGTCCTATGGCCTGTGTTATGTAGGAGGTCAGACTAGATGATCACAGTGGTCCCTTCTGGGCTTAGAATCTATGAAAACGCATCCTACAAATTCAGGATGAACTGGGAGCACTCCCTGAAGGAGGAAGTAGGAGAGGATTTGGTCTTATCTGCAGGTATCCCCGCAAAGTTGGCCTCTGTGCCTTACAGCACACTCCCCGCTCCCTGCATGGTCCCTGCAGAATTTTATTGATTCCGTTGCCAAGGGAACCACTGCAACCAGGGAGGCTGGGACAGGATTTGCCCTTATGTACATAAACATTCCCTAACAGTGTTTAAGAGTCTATCCTCCTACAGATGTCTCTAACCAAGATATAAGGTGGCACATGAGGGGGGGACATTTCAGGAGCTGCTCGTTTCACTGCCTTTACCAACATCAGCATGCTGCTGAGTGCTGCTTCTCCTGATTCCTAAGTCACTCAAATGACTGACTTATCTTCAAACAGCAAGCACATAGAGACAGAGGCAGCTAAAGAAAATGGGCATTTCAAGGTGCATTTGAAAAGCAGCACAGTTCTCTTGAATGTCAGCTAAAAATACATCTACAATTGTAACTGTAGACTTTGTTTTTGTGAGTGGAAGAGGCCAGCTTTCTTTTAGCTCTTAAATGTGCAGGGTACAATAATTCTATTCTTCTTAGGTACAGGCACTTGTAATGTATCTGACCTTAAAACTGCAGAGGCATTCCAGGATGCTGAGGGGATATCTGGGTATCTAACAGCCATTAGGCACTGGACTTATCATTGTATATTAACTTTTTCCTTCCCAACTGTAAATATTTGCAAGGTAAGTGAAATGACTTTGGTCTTACCCCTTTCAGTGCTGCCTTGCAAATATTTATATATATAAAAGGGCTGTTGATTAATCACAGTTAACTCAAAAAAAATTAATTGCAATTGTGACACTGCACTCCATATGTTTTATGGAAATATGCTAATGAGTGTGAATATAATGTAACTGGAATATGCTTCATGTAAGGTATAATTACAGAGCTTATAAGCTACTCAGGGCTTGGCTACACTTGAAAATCTAAAGTGCTGCTGTGGGAGCGCTCCCACGGTAGCGCTTTGAAGTGCGAGTGTGGTCGTGGCACCAGCGCTGGGAGAGAGTTCTCCCAGTGCTGCAGGTACTCCACCTCCCCGAGGGGATTAGTTTACAGCACTGGGAGCCGCGCTCCCAGCGTTGGGGCACTGTTTACACCGGCGCTTTACAGCGCTGTAACTTCCTGCGCTCAGGGTTTTTTTTTTCACACCCCTGAGCGAGAAAGTTGCAGCCCTGTAAAGTGCCAGTGTAGCCAAGGCCAAAGTGTTCATCCCTGTTGATTGCATGTATTATTTCTATGTCTGGAGTTAGGAGAATAAGATCTAAACTTGTATTACTGATGTAAACATGTTAAGTGGAAGCCATTAAGGCTATTTCAGAATCAATCACCTGTAAATGGCTCAGTTTACTTGCAAACCTTCCCGGGTACCTGCCGGCCAGCCTTGGAATAATGGAGACTATGGGTCTCACTGGACATGTGACCATGTTTGTCATGTGATACTGGAATCCATCTTAAACCTGGTGCTTTTTCATTTAGAAGGAAGTGTGGGAACCCAGAGAGCAAAAGATTCCTGCTTTGTGCCAAAGCTATAAAAGAGGGTGGAACAGAACAAAGGGGGGTACAGTCATGAGAAATCCCCTGGTTACCACCTGAGCTGGAGCTAACAAGAACTGAGACAGGGGAAAGGATTTGGTCCAGATTATCTGTTATTGAGCAGAACCCCTCATCAGCATGGATGCATGGTCCCCTGGAATGGTGGTTGAAGCATGAAAGGACATATGAATCTTTAGCACATCTGGCATGTAAATATCTTGCAACGCTGGCTACAACAGTGACATGAGAATGCCTGTTCTCACTTCCAGGTCATATTTTATATCAGAAGCAGACAGCATTATCTGCTGCAGATGTCAACAAACTTGTTTGCCTGAGCGATTGGCTGAACAAGAAGTAGGACTGAGTGGACTTGTAGGCTCCAAATCTGCACATTGTTTTATTTCTGAATACAGGGTTTTTATTGAAGCAGCAAAGAATCCTGTGGCACCTTATAGACTAACAGACGTTTTGCAGCATGAGCTTTCGTGGGTGAATACCCACTTCTTCAGATGCAAGTGGTGGAAATTTCCTGGGGCAGGTATATATAAGCAAGCAAGAAGCAAGCTAGAGATAACGAGGTTAAATCAATCAGGGTGGATGAGGCCCTGTTCTAGCAGTTGAGGTGTGAAAACCAAGGGAGGAGAAACTGGTTCTGTAATTGGCAAGCCATTCACAGTCTTTGTTTAGTCCTGAGCTGATGGTGTCAAATTTGCAGATGAACTGGAGCTCAGCAGTTTCTCTTTGAAGTCTGGTCCTAAAGTTTTTTTGCTGTAGGATGGCCACCTTAAGATCTGCTATAGTGTGGCCAGGGAGGTTGAAGTGTTCTCCTACAGGTTTTTGTATATTGCCATTCCTAATGTCTGATTTGTGTCCATTTATCCTTTTCCTTAGAGACTGTCCAGTTTGGCCGATGTACATAGCAGAGGGGCATTGCTGGCATATGATGGCATATATTACATTGGTGGAAGTGCAGGTGAATGAACCGGTGATGTTGTGGCTGATCTGGTTTGGTCCTGTGATGGTGTTGCTGGTGTAGGGTTTTTATTGTGATATTTTATTATTGTTTATCAGTGCGATTAATCCCAATTAATTATTTTAATTGTGTGATTAATCCCAATTAATTATATATGATCAGTCAAGTGATATATATGTAAACTGTGGTCTTGTTTTTCTGTGTACTGCACTTTTAAATGTCTGGGTCTCTGTTGTCTGCTAATGAGGCAGCTGACATTTTATGAGGTTTTACTTTTATTCTCTTATTTGTTGTTGCCCATTCTTAAATATAGAAGTCAGTCAGATAATGAATATGTTTGCTCTTTGTGTATGAAAAAGCAAAACATTTTGACAATAATGGGTGAAATCTGAGACAACAAAGAGTTGAGGACGTGAAGGAGCAATAAGACAATATAGCAATAAGGGGAAAAAAGATAAAGTGGACACATTTGGAAATATGGACTTTTTTCAGTTTAATGGAAAAGGGAAATATTTTGGATCAGATGTTCAGAGATTTGTTACAATATCAAGAGAACTATCTGTTCATCTTACTAGAGCCAGAATTACTGTATTGCAGGCCTAGAGTGTGTGTGTGTGTGTGTGTGTAAGCAAACCTAAAATACTCTGGTAAATTCCAAATTTTTTTGCAACAGATTGTTTCGGGTGTCTGAGCTAGGAAACACCACAAGTACCTCTTTTGTTTTAGGCTAATAAAATTTGTTTTTAAAAAATGAAAAACATTTTCCCCCATTATAACACAGTGGCTAAGTGTGTATCATGTGTCCTTCTAGTTGCTGATCTACGTAGGGTATAACAGCCTTCTATTGTTATTAACTAATCCAGTTTCTTCTTTACTCAAATGGCTGAGGTACATTCATCAGTGCTGAAAGTACTGGGTACAAATCCTGCTGACAATCCATATGGAAAGCTGTTATACAGTTGGTGAAAATGGTGGAAAGAAACAATGATTTTCTGGCTTATAAAGGGGTTTTAAAGTTTAATTGAACCCACCTCCAGTTTCATGAAGATCTTCTAACACTCAGATTTGGAACAATGAGTTGTTTTAGACTGCAGGGATTTTTGTGATCTTGAGGCACTGAAACCAACTGAATAACTTTTCCACCATCTAATATTTTAAATATATTGTATTTGGTATGTTTTCATTATAAAATATATGTACACATTAAATATTGGCCAAGAAACTCTGCATTTTTCCTATTGACATTATCCAAATCACGTTTATGCTAAGAAAATTAGAAATAATAATTAATAAAATATCACTTCCTTCACTTTCTGTTTTCAAAGCACTGCAAACTTATTAGCTAATAATATAATAAGACTCTATGTTTATGATCATGCCTTACTGAAGGTCAATGGTGGGTTTGCTGTGGATTTCAATGAGAGCACAGTTAGGCATTAATCCAACAAAAATATTTAAGCCTGAAGACACTCAAATTATTCAGTGCTTAAAGTTAAGCATGTGCTTAAGTGTTCTGCTAGATCAGAGCCTTAATGGATTTCCACAAATATAACAAGATATTTTACCATAGCCAAATATAACATTTTGAGAAATGCTACACAGTAATACACTGTGATTCAAAATTTAAATAATTTTTGCATTTTATTTTTTAAGATGTTTATTTTAGATGTGAAGTATTGTGAAGATGTTTATTCACAATACTACTTTCAAAACTCAGGATTGGATTTTGAAATATACCATAGTTATGTTTTCTGACCAAAAATCCAGCTCATTGGCTTCACTTTTTTCTTCAGCTCAAAACCCTAAGTCAAAACCCTCTCACCATAACTTTCTGAATGTAATAACTTAGAATTTTATTGATCATCAAACTTGACTCTGCACCAAGTTATTATGCATCCCTCAAAATCAGATATCATAGGGACACTTGTTGCTCATTTTCTTTAGACTCTTGTCACATATGTCATCCACCTAGTGTCGAGTTTCATGAATGTATCCCTTCTTTATATCTTGCAGTGGGAAAATACATGCATGTTGGTGTATATGTTACTAGGATCCATGTCCCCAGGAATAAGCAACATTTCAATCAGAGAGGTGATGTTAATTATATCACAGCTAGCCCACAGCAATGACTCTCCCACCCCTGCCTGCACTGCTGAGATGTAACTTTTCAGTTTGTATTTCCTGAGCCTCCACTAACTTTTCTCATTAGCAACTGTTCTGCCATATATACTGACATTTTCACATCTGTAGGGCTGTGTGGCCCTTGGATGTGAGTTACAATGTTCTCTGTATGTCTGCAATGGTCAGTTGTAAGAATAACCGCTGGGATTTAGCTTTAGGCAGCCTAAGGTAGTTTGGGAAAAAAAAGTTTAGATGAGGATAACCTTACTCTTATATAGACTTTTTCATCCAGAAGGAGTCCAAAAGTAGGAGTCCAAAATGTGTATATAGGAATCTTTTCACCTACCACTAAAATGTAGCCATCTCGGGAGTGAAACATGGCAGCTGTTTAACACCATACCAAAGAACGCCAAATTCCATTTAAAGTACAAAGGGAATTAGAAGTCAGGAAAACATAATTACCCAATTGGAATTTGGGCAGGACATTGAGTTCAACACCATATTCTTGAGAAAAATGCAGTGGGTATATTACACACTGGAGGTGATCTGGACTTCAGTTTTACTTCTGATGACTGTCCATTTTTCCTTGTTTTTAATAACACTGCCTCTCTCTCTAAAAGCTCTACTGGAATGTCCTTTGTCAGGTTTGCTGTAACATCTGGAAGAATGAGCTTTCCCCTAGTGGTGGAAACTCATGAAAATGCATTTGTGAAAAGGGATCTTTTGTGAAAAATCTACTAGACTTTTAGTCAATGCAGCAAAAAGAATTAACTCTATGGCAATATATATGAGAAGCTTCAGTAGAACTGTGTTTAGATTCTGGTTGGAAATTAAATAGTCACTGCTTCCCATCAGTTAATTCCTGTGTGAAAAAAACACCACCCAAGTAAAATTCCCCAAATGCTAGTGACTATGCATTCAGATGATATATGGGGAACTACCGTAATAGCAGGAAGAAATGATGTGTTTTCTCTGTTTACAAGTGTTGGGTTAAGTATCTTCCCATGGGGCAGTAAAAGTCAAAGTAGTTTATACAGTCATAAATAAACCTCAAGGCAAAGGCAAAGTCAATGCATGTACTGTAGCTAAACTTGGAGGACTTTTTCCCCACAGTGAACATACACTTCCCTATTTTACTGCTATTATTTCACACAAGCAAAGCACTCTTCAGAACAAAGTTGTGTGTGCCAAGATTACAACATACGGTGAATTAGTTGTCCAACTTACCTGCAGTATGATTGAGCCAGAAACTTTCTAAATAATCAAATGAAATGAAATCTAACCTGGTCAAGATTTTGAGTGCTTCTGTCTTAAGGGTGCACAGCTTGTTTGTTGCATGGTCCTACATGGGCCTGGTTTTCAGAAGGTGAGCATCCAGCACTTTCTGAAAATCAGCCCACTTGAGTTCAGGGCCTCTAAAATCACTAGCTGCTTTTGTAAATCTTGGCCCTCTCTGGACCTGGTCCATTATTTGTTACAAACTTAGCCTATTTCTTGTGATATAAATAATTTGTGAACCTGTCCTTCTTTCTGCGCATGTATTGGTCATTTTTAAGTAGTCACCAATTACTTTGGATAAATAATTCCCATACAATGGAGGTGTTCATGAACGGCTTGCTTGGCTTACTCATGAAAGTTTTGGGATTCCCATATGGTAGACGCATTTATAAAATTTCCTTCTGGTTTTATGGTTTTATAGATTTCAGATAGATGCTTTGTACTTGAAATGAGGAATACATAGTAATATCTCTAGAACTGAAAATATGCATGAACATGTTCACATACATCAACACAAACAAATAATTCCACAAATTAGCGAGGCCCCAAACTGTAGCTTTTATTAACAACCTTTATACTCTTTGGTTACATCTTGCATTCCTGTTACAGATGGAGAAATTGAGACACAGAGCAGTTAAGTGACTCAGCTAAAGCTATAAGAGTCACAGTCTCATAGCTGGGAACAGAACTCAGGAGTTCTTCCGTTCCAGTCCTCTTCTCATTCCACTACACATTTCTGCTTCCTCAACAGAAAAAAGAGTAATGGGGAGCAAAACCCATGCAAAGTACTATTTCTGAAAATTAAGTTTTACGTACTAATTAGTACTGTAAAAACAAATTGAAGTCATTTCCCACCTTCCTGACAAATATGGTCTTGGTTATTTTTTTCCCCAAATTTCATAATATTGTCATATTTAAATCTCAACTCCCCTAGAACTAATGCATCATTATTCCTTTGAGAGAGGATTTATTCCACTGTACTTTCCTGGAATATGTTGGGGGAGGGGGTCAGGGGAGGAGAGAGAAAGAGAGAAAAGAAAGGAGATGATTAAATCATTTCTGGCAGAGCAGTTTGCAGCTGTTTTCACTGTTTGATGACACACAGCAACATTACAGGACACCAACATTAATGATTTAAAATGAACAATCTGGCAAAAGTCAACCACACAAATCAATCACTCAGAGACATTTTTTCCCTCTTCACTAGTCTCCTCCTTTGAATTCACATTCATCATCCAAATTCATTTGAATTCATGCATTTCCATCCACTGTAAAAATGATTCCTGGCTAGGGAGATTTATAGTAAAAGCTCTCAAAGATACAAGTTTAGATTTAATCAAGGAGGCTCATGGATCAGGGCTCATGGATGGAGGCTCATGTCCTTTAATTCTGAACTGTAATTTGGGCTGTTATGGCCAAGGTGGGGTTGAGGATGAGCTTCCAACTCCTATAAAATGCCCCAAATGGCTGCCAAAATAAATCACCTCTAACAGCCAAACTGCCTGTCACTTGCCTTCATGTGGCAGAGGTGTTTCTACTAAAAGTGGGGGTGTGAAAGTTGAATGTCTGGTGCCTTTAGAAAAAAAAACCAGACTGCTGAGGGCAAGAGGGGTTCTGCAGCCTTGGTAGACAGCCCACCCAGAAGAAGTAAATTCAGAATTCAACCCAGGCACACCCCTCAAGGCAAATAATCATCCTTGAATGAAAATGACAGTGGATTCTAGAGAGGAGATGGATGCCACCCACATTATTGTCCATAACTTATAACAACATCATAACACTTCACAGTAGAGGTGACATATTGGCTACCATGTTCAGGGGAACAGACATATTTGCATAGGGAAATTTCAGTGGTGCATTTAAGAAGGAATAACTGGATTCCAAGCCAATTAAGTTGGCCAAGAAAGTGTCCTCCATCAGATCATGAAATATTCATACCATTAAAGCAAGTTACCTCCAGCTAGTACAAAATGAGCACTTGTCAAATAAGTGGGATATGACTGGTTTATGAGAGTCCAGAGGGACTTGGAATAGAATGATGATTACTACAGAAGGAGACATTCTGTCATCACCATTCCAGATCAGCATAAGACAGCATAGTGTTGTGCTGCTGATCTGGCAGCAGATCAGGCCTTATGTGATGGTCTAAAAACCAGTCAGCAGCAGCAGTCCATTCCTATAAAATAACAGTTTTCCAGTGCTACACCCTAATTACTGACTGTGATAATGAAGGAGTTGAGAAATTCTGTGGCAACATCGAGAGGAAGCTAGCAGCTGTTCTCTGTAGAGACATATTAATTGTACAAGGCGACTGGAATGCATACACTGGTCCTCAGAATGACAGAGCTGTGTTGGTAAGTTTGGGTATGGCATGACAAATAACGGAGGACTGAGGCTCATGCAATTTGCAACTGGAAATGACTTCCTATTAACAAATAGCTTGTTCAAGCACAAAGTGTCAGAGCGATGGACTTGTACATTGCCAGATTTGCAGACTCAGAACCAGATCAACTTCATCATGATCTCAAAGAGGTGGCACTCTGGTCTGATGAGGAGTAGACCCTTCAAGAAGCATAGGATCTGATCATAACTTAATAATAGCCAAAACAGAGACTAAACTTTGAAGCAAGAAATGACTAGCATACCATCAGAGTCCATTATAATGTTGACATATTGAAAGTCTGTGAAACACTAGTGGAATACAAGAAGATAATTGAACAAAAGCTGCAAGCTGCTGACCTCTGCATTGGTAAATTAGATCAGACAGAGCATAACTTCTCTCACTGTATTACCAAGACCATGGATGAACTCCTGGGGAAACAGGTCCTAAAAAAGAAACCTGGAATCATGAAGATTATCAAGTTGTGCAATCCATGAAGGAAGCTAAAAGCTCAAAGGAAGATGGATGAAACTGCAAGAGAGAAATATTTCTATATGATGTGAGAAATAGATGCACAGATTAAAGTGGCTAAAGAAGATTGGCTTGAACAACAGTGAATCAATATATGCAACTCTTGCAGCAAATGCCACTAGGAATGCCTACCAAACCATCAAGACTCCTCTGAAAGATTTCCCTGGCAGGAAAAATACTATTTCACTCAACACTTGGGGTAACTATTGCAAAGAACTGCATAATATGAGCAAAGTTAATTCTAAGCTGGAAGTGAAGGCAGAGAAAATTTATGCAAGTAGCTCAATTTATCTAGATGAACTTCCTCTTATGATCGAAGAAGTTGAGGATGCAATGCGACACTGAAAAGCAATAAAACCCCTAGAGTGGATAACGTACAAACTGAACTAATTAAAAGTGGTGGAGAGGCATTCATCCAGACATACTGTAAGTTTGTCAGTGTGACTGGGGAGTCTGGAAGATGGACCAAGGCTTGTACAGTTCCTGATGATTTCTATTCATAAAATGGGAGACCTTTTTATTACTGCACAACCTTATTATTGACACATCCTAGTAAATACTGCTGCACATCATTCTGAAAAGAATTGTGTAAGAGAGCAAATTTTCTGGATGAAGAACAAGTGGATGAAGAACAGTGCAGAAAATAATCTATCTACATGATTTATGCAAGAACTTCCTGGAGAATTCTATGTTTGTGTGGATTTTGCTAAGGTGTTTGACAGCATATGGCACAAAATATATTTGGACATTCCTTTAGTTGGTTGGTCGGAGTTGGTGTAAATGTAGTAAGGCACATCTCTGGAAGTACAATGGCTTCAGTGTTTGTGGGGCGAGAGCAAAGCAGTTGGTTTGCTTGAGGATAGGTAGGCTTGAAAGGATTCGATTTTTATCAGTAAATGCCAATAAATGTTGATTTCCCCAAACACACACAAACCGACAACAAATATTTCTATTTATGATAATAGAAATGTATAGATAGGCAAAGTAATAAAAATGTTACTTGTCAACTTAGAATTTGATTTAAGGCTAAAATGTTGACCTAAGATGTTGGAAGGTTCTGTTGAATTCATGACTGCATTTCTAGCAGCACTCAGCCATGTTCGGAGAACAAAAGTTATTACCATGAAGGGTAAAATGAAATTCCTGTATTCTCTTGTCTTCAGCATCTATCCACTGAAACATGCATGCTAAGGAAACAGGACATTAAGAGCTTTCGTCCTTCAGGCTGAAATGGTACAGGTGATTGCTGCATATTAGTTATACCTCAGGTTATGACTAACAAGGAGGTAAACATCCCAATTTACAGCAAAACTGATGATACCTGGTATAAGATGAAGAAAGCTCAAGTTTTTGGGACATGTGGGATGGATGAATGGAGAAAGTTTTGCAGAGACTGATACCAGGGGCAGGAGTGCCTGTGGCAAGTGTAGCTCGATGATATGGCTGACTGGATGGGTACAATACGGGGCACTTCTCAAGGCTGTGTGAAATGTGAAGGAAGATTACTGGCCAATGAATGCTGTATGCTGTGATTACTGTTCATTTTGAGGTGATTCTATGGCCGTGGTTCTCAAACTTTTGTACTGGCGACCCCTTTCACGTAGCAAGCCTCTGAGTGTGACCCCCCTTATAAATTAAAAACACTTTTTTATATATTTAACACCATTACAAATGCTGGAAGCAAAGCAGGGTTTGGGATGGGGGCTGACAGCTTGCGACCCCCCCCTGTAATAACCTCGTGACCCTCTGAGGGGTCCCGACCCCCAGTTTGAGAACCCCTGTTCTATGGGGCTTTGCATTAAGAGAGAATGTAAGTATGTATGTAATTCAGGATATGATTTGTAACATGACTTGTCCAAAGCTACAGGAGGAGCCAAATTCTGGGATGAAATTAGTTTTTCCTTGCATCCACAGTCCACTTCCCCTTCATGGATTACAGTGCACAAGTTAAACTGAACAAGAGGATGTCCACTCCTTTTCAGTGTTCAAAAATATAACAACAACCAGTCATCCTAAAAGATCCCAAAGTGCTTACATATTTTTATAGAATGAGCATGATGAACATTGCTCAGTATTGCCAGTCCTAAACATTCAAAAATCATGAGCCAGAACCAAAAAGAATTCTGAAATTGGCTTAAAGATACGAGATTTTAAGATTTTAAGAAAACTGAGTTTTGATTCTTTTTATTTGCTGTGCTTCCAAACACTCATGCAGTGGGTTTGGTTACAATACTATCATAATACAGTTATTCGGGGTGAGGATTCCAGTCCCTGGGGTAGCACAGAGGGGACAAAGAACTCCTATAATGAAGTATCTAGGGAGTACCCAGATGCAGCAGGTAAAACCTGGTGTGGTAGCCTCCACCACCGAGCATAGTGGCATTGCTGAGTGGATCAATGGGATCTTTGGACAGGAGAGTGGTTCTTAGTGAGCTGCTCTAGTCAGCATAACAACTGAGTTAGCTCGTGTATGGTTTGGCCCGCAGCCAAGCCAGTGACAGGGGTGGGAATCAGAATGGTGGCTTAAAACTCCTTTTTGCCTCCAACATTTAGGGTTGTTTTCCAAACATCGCTCAGTCAAACACCGGGCTAGGGCCCTGAGTTTATACTGATGCCAATTTAACTATAGTGTGCTGCACTTAGAATAGAAGGTCCTTGCCCTAGAGAGGGCTCTATGTTTGTACAACTTGTAACACAATGGGGTCCTGATCCATGACTCAGACTCCTAGGCACTACAGTAATACAAATAATGAATAATAAAATACCTAATGTGATTTCTGAACAGACCATATTTCACATAAAAGTGTAAAAGAATTGGCTAATTGATTACATTTCTACGCAAAAAGGTTTGCAAACAGCATTTTGTCATGAAAATTAAATGGTTTTCAGATTATATTAAACTAGCTAGTGGAAGTATTGACATGAAACAGGAGAGCACATTAAAAATCATCATTATACCCTCTTAACCATGTTATTTCACTATGAAATGTAGCCAGTAATAATACTGGTACATTTCTCATCTGACACCTTTCATCTGAGAGCATGAGAGCACTTCACAAAGAATTACGTAAGCATCACAGACCACTATGAAGTAGATAAGTGTTTGGGGAAGCAAAGGCACAGAGATGTTACTTGACGTGCCCAAGGTCAAAAAGTAAAGCACTTGGAACAGATCCCACAAGTACAGACTTCCAGTGTCTTCAATACTCACAGTTAGCCCACATTTCCTCAGTTAAATAACACCATCACATGGAACCAGATTTATACCCAAGACCTGCTTGGCTTGAAGCAGTAACTCTTTTTAAGAGATTGAAAAGAAAACATCCATAAATCAGTGGCTCCAGCACCTCAGGTGGAGACTTGTGTGGAAAAGTCCCTTCAGATGTTCTCATCAGGAGTGAGAGGCAAGAAAAGTAGAGACTTCATCCTATGTTTTTCACCTGACCCCAGCACCCTGGGACAGCACCCTGGGTAGAGTCTACTCAAAGCAGATATTTTGATTAAAGCTGCTTGTTTATCTTATTACTGGATAACAGTTTACTAATCAAAGGCTCCCAGTAACCAAGGTTCAACACTTCACTCGCCCGGCATGTTACATTTGCACAGAGGGTCAACTCATGTAATGGAGTTGGTGTGCATCAGGAGTTACTCCAGATGAATCCATAACCAGTCTTCAGAGAACCTGGGCTGATTTATAGTTTTTCACTAAAATACTGAATAAAACCAGATGAAAACTGACAACTTGATATTTTGTAGTCATCTGAAGCTAAAACTCAAAGCAAAATTTGTGGAACCCACCTAATTTGAGAGCAAAGGAAATGTAGTCATGAGCCCCCGGGGAGTGCAACTGATGAGTGCTAAACATTGCTACTTTTAATCATAAAAACTTTCTTCAAAGCTATGGGCTCTCTGTCGTGTGTGTGTGTGTGTGTGTGTGTGTGTGTGTGTGTGTGTGTGTGTGTGTGTGTGTGTGTGTGTGTGTGTGTGAGAGAGAGATATGGTTTACAGGACTAGATACACCTCTTTCCTTCTAATCTGTCTGAGCCCATCCCCTCAGGTGTTAGGTTTCAGACCTTTGCCTAACCTGGGGGCAGAATTTCACAGTTCTCCCACTTGTAGATAGGGCCCTGGACTATGGTACCTGGGTATCAACTGTTACCTTGCAGGTCCAACTGAGTTTTTCCCTTCAGGACTCTGTGACTGGTGGTATTCAGTGATCAGGCAGGTTTATAAAAAACAAAAATATTGTTTATTTTAGAAAAAAGCATTAAACAAAAACAGGATTTTAAAAAACTAACAGTCCACATCCTTGCCTAGCTTCTCTTCAGTCCTGCCATCCTGTTATGATGGCCTAGGCAAACCTAGTTCCTCAAGACCCCGCTGGGGTGATTGGATTCTAAGTTTGGCTTCCCCAGACAGCTACTGCTTCTCTCTTTTCTGTGTTTGTGGGCCTTATCCTGTACTGATCAAATCCAGTTTTGTAAGTCAGCTGGAGACAGATGCAACATCTAAGATAATAAATCTGACATTGTCCCTCACGTGTTTGCTGAGAATTGGCTATCTTGGACCACTCTTTTCCTTCCTGATTTTTTTTGTTTTTTTTTCCCGACAGACACCTAATATATGCATAGGCACCGACTCTGTGGGTGCTCTGGGGCTGAAGCACCCACGGAGAAAACTTAGTGAGTGCTTTGCACCCACCGGCTGCTCCCCCGCCCCGCCCCAGCTCACCGCCGCCCCTTCCTCTCAGCGCACCACTGCATCCTGCTTCTCCCCCCTCCCTCTCAGTGCTTGCGCCACGAAACAGCAGTTTTGCGCAGCAAGCGCTGGGAGGGAGCGGGGAGGAGAAGGAATGCGGCATGCTCAGGAAAGAGGCGGGGCCAGACTGGAGATTTGGGGAGAGGTACAATAGGGGCAGGGAGGAGGCGGTGTCGGGGCGGGGCTGGGAGGGTTAGGGGCGCAAGCACCCACTGGCGCCAAGGAAAGTTGGCACCTGTGAATATATGCATACAGTAAACATTCCAATAACCAAGACAACATAAAGTATTAATAAATTAGTAGACAGTAGCTCCAAATCTGTCACAGATTGATTTTTTTTAATTTGTTAAAATAGAGAAATGATTGTATGCATTGAATACCTTATTCAAAAAAGAAAAAATAGAACCTCAAGACCTTTAAATGATCTTTCGGCAATGCTTATTCAAGCACACAATTTCTTATTAAATCTACAAGTGCCTTGGGAATGCAAAGAGCTTTCTTTGGCTATATAAAAGCACAAGCTAATAAAATGTAGGATTTTTTTAGAGGGACATAGTCAATTTACAAATCAACACTTTAGTTTCACTGCTGTCCCTGCTGTTTGGGGTGGGGGGGAAGGGACACACAGTGACAGAGGAAACATAATGGTTTAGAAAAGGAGGGTAAAACCCACAAAAAATAGTAAGATGACTCAGGGGCAGATCCAGGCCCTGAAACTGATTAACATTTTTTATGTAATTGACAATTTCAAAATGACTTTCTTTTAACCCCCTTGATTGTGCAGCCCACATACTAATTATATCTAAATATTGCATGCACACACACACAAAACAAAACTATGGTAAAAGGAACAATAAGGCTGGAAAGTTGAGAGAATTTTTGCTCAGTATATAATCTCCTTTTTCTTTTTAATTCATCTTCCATGGGTTTGCATAAAACCTGGCTAATTTAGAAATAGACAGGATTAAAGAGAAAAAACCCAGTTTGCTTATGGGGCAGATGTTTTCAAAATTCCCCATTTCAAAATTGTCTATTACTTGCTGTACATGAAGTTACTGAAATGAATCACTATAAAGAATTACATCATCACCAATGTGCAATATGGAAGAGTTCAACATTCTCACAATGCAAAGAAAAACAAAGCCTGAATGTTTAATAAAAGATCTTGTCTATCAAGTAAATTAAAGTTAAAAAGGACTCACAAAAGCATGTTTTATTTCCTGTTTTAGAAAGTTAATTTAAATTATAATGCATGTTGAGCCTTTCAACATATGCACCATTTGTTGTCTAATGGATTATTTCAAGATAATGACAGACACATATGTCAAGATTTCTATTAATTTCATGCTTTAGTACATGTAGCATGACATACTTCAGAAACTCATAATCCACACTAGTAAGTAAGAATAGCATTAATTAGCTGTGTGTATGTCCAATTTTAAACTACATTTAAAATCAAGATGAAGTGGGTTTTCCGGTGTTTACTTAATAATCAGATACTTCCCTTCTTTTCTTTAAAACCATTTTCATCTCGTCAATGAGAGAGAAAGAAAACACGGTATAGATTACATACAACATGGATTCAAATGCAAAAGCAATTTAATGTGGTATAAACCCAGAGTTGTGAGTTCAGTCCTTGAGGGGGCCATTTGGGGATTTAGTTGGGGATTGGTCCTGCTTTGAGCAGGGGGTTGGACTAGATGATCTCCTGAGATCCCTTCCAACCCTAATAATCTATTATTCTATGATTCTAAGAGTTAAGCTAGTTCCTGAGAGAGTTCCACATCATCACCTGCTCTCAAAAGAGTAATGCAGTTCTCAATCATTCAGAGTAGGACCAAAATTTCAAAATGGCTTCAATCATCTATATACTCACCTTGTATGTTCATCATATACACATATTTTTTAAGATGGGTCTTTGTATCCATTTTAACACTCCAAACTTTGGGGTTGTATGGATCTAAGGTTTTTAGATTATAAACAAATGGGGTAATTTGAAAGTTTCAGATTTCAGCACCAAGAGTTTGGTGTTTGGATCAGGAGTTTTGTTCTGCGCCCATTTCTATCACTTGGATATATTTGTGGATAAAATGTGGCCACAAGTTAAGAGGATGGATTGAGGTCACTGTGACAATGTAGTTCAGTCTAATTAAGATAATTTCTACAATTATTTTAGCATGGATAAAATAAGAAAAAAGTTATCTTAACATCATGCTTCAGGGAATAAACTGATATCCTGGACATGTCATCTCCCCACGCAGATACTTATCACTTACATAAGCACGTAATAAGTAGAATATTGAATTAGGTGGACTAATGGTTGGTTCCATTATATAATTATTTGTGGTTTTGATTTATTCAGCATGCCAGTCACTGGTAGATACATGAACAATGTTTAACACACACACATGCAACATACCTTTATACAGTGACAACTAAAACACTAAAATACTCTATTGGCCTTCAAAACTAAGAAACCTTCTCCACTCAGCCCATCTCCCAAAGTGTGGGTAAATAGAGACAATAAGCTTTGTAAGTATTCTGAAGATCTCAATAAATTCATACTCTGGAAGAGAAAAGTAGGACTACAAAACTCAGGGTGAAGTAAATTCCCTTCACTGAGAATGCCAGTCCCAGGTGCAAATCTAGAGATTGAGAGTTCCCCCCCATGAGATGTACAGAACCCAGCTGATCTCTAATGCAGTGGTACAACAGGAGACTTTCTTTGAGATATACAGGACCCATAAGGCAAAGATTTTATACTCTCAAATCAACACCATAAACAAACACCTGGCAATGCATAGGAAGCCAATGCCATTTATTCAGCACAAGTGTAATTTGGTCCCTAAAAAGTTCAGCTCAATAAGAGTGCAATAGCAATCTTTACTAGCAGATGTTTATGAGTGGACTTCTGAAGTAGCCACACATGGACTGCATAACAATCATCTAATCTGGAGATGACAAAGGCATGGATCAGTGATGTGAGATCCATACCAGACATGAAATATCTCAGCTAAGCACAAAATGGGAAAAAATGGTGATGGCTTCTCTCTAGATATCCCGATGTATCAAAGGGTTTCATAAGATGATGTGTAATAAAAAGAGGGCACACTCTCCTAATCAAAAGGACAGATTTCATCACACGTATCTCCTCTGGTACCTTCCACTACATTCATTCTTATATTCTAGCTGATGTGGAAGGTTTTATTGGTTGTGCAGTTGAACTGAGCATACTTTCCAAATTCACAATGGGTTAGGCATTCCATTTTCATTCATTCTGGAAAGTAGGAGCATTGATGTTCCTACTTATAGGGACACCAAGACATTATCCTGACATTGTCCTGACATTAACCCTTAGCACACTATGTAGTTTCAAGATGTATGATACCCATAATATAAGTACTGTTAACATTCAAGATGGAACAGTGGGAAGCTGGGAGGGTGTCAGGTCAAGTGGCACCATTTGTCTGGGCATAGCAACAAGATGAAGCCATTAAGAAAGAATTGGTTCTCAATCTTGGTTCCATTGAAGTCAAAAGCAAAAAACAAACAAACAAACAAAACAAACAAACAAACAAACAACTGTTCACTTCACAATGCCAGTTAGACCCTAGGAAAAGGGAAGGATCAACCAGCTGATGAGTAAAGTGTAAAGGTAAATCTGGCCTCAGATATACACTTACCATGAGTTATTTCGCAAGCTAACTGTTGGTTGGTAAGTACTGTCTTTTTAATGGAGGCTGCTCTGTGTGCAACTGTACAGTACTTTACTGATTAATAATGTGGCGATGTAAAGATTTATTCTTTCCCTGACCCCACCTATCTGAGAGCAACAACAAATGCCCTTAAATCACAAAGAATGCCCTGGGCTTTCCTGCCCAGAAGACAGGAGCTGGCATGATTTCATTACTTACTCAGGAAGAAGTAAATTTATTGCATTGTCCATATATGCATAACTTCCTGGTCCGTCCTGAAGCTAAAGCAACCTTGAAGTCATTAGGGGTGTGTATCATTCAGTCTATCCCAACGGCCTTCAGGGATCAAGGACATGAATTTGAGAATCTTGATTCTCCACACTGCAGATCCCTGCTGTGGGGTATTAGTAAGTAAAATGCAGAACTCTGCAGAACACACTGAGGTAATAAATAAATAAACAAATCCTTATGTCAGGAATGTAAATACTTGAGGCATTGCATCTGCAAAAACCAGACAGCTTCCATTTAGTTTGAACACATCTAGATTCCAGCAATGACAGAAATAACTATTATCTCTGTTTTTCATATGTCCTCTCTCTTTGCATCCATTGAAATGGGAGGAAGAAATGCAGAAGCAGCAGAGTAAATAGTGTCAGGGGATGACAGTGAATGTTGCTTTTAACTACTTTATCTTAAAATGCTTTTTCATTATAGGGACCACCAATCACATTATTGGTGCTACAAAAGAAAGGATGTACTTTAATTACATTAAGAATTAGTTGGCACTGTGGTTGTCATGAAAATAACATCATGTTGCAGTCTGCTGGACTGACTGAGTCTTTTACAGATTGCTCTACAATCAATGAGTATTTGCATACTAGGTTTAAACACGTAAGAAGTTGAAAAGGAATGAGGCCTCTGTCCTGCAAATACATCTAATGCTGTGCTTGTACAGAACCCCATTAATAGTTTTTCTTTTCCCTTTTAAGTGTATTTCTGAGAGCCCATTATTGGGCTCTGCACAGGTGCACGGGTACCTGATCAGATGATCAGAACCCAAATGTGCAATTATTTAGAATTGTGTTTTGCAGCAACCAACACTTGACACTTATCTGGCATAAGCCTGGTGCACAGAATCATCAGAAAAAAAACCACATCGGGATTATTCCTATGCGTAGACAGAGAAATATAACAGATCTATATACATGCATATTTTGAGAAGTGTCACCTTCTAATGACTGGCCTACAGAGAGAATAATGTGCCCACTGCTATTGTTAACTAGAGGAGGACTGCTTTATTGCAAGTGACAGGGGCTTGTTTCTTTGAAGGGCAAAGTTCCAATCTCTGCTCTGCAGATATGTGCATGTAAAATATTTCTAGCAATTGTCTCTTTTGTCTGCAGAATGTGGATTTGTTATGCTCTTTTCCTTGTCAGTATGGGATTGTGACCCTACACACTGAGTGCTAATTTCCTGAGAGCTGCCAGTAATGAATATCAAGCAGTGGTAAGCTATAAACTTGACTTACGTTCTGATCTTCCCTTCTCTGTGGGCATGGCTACACTTGCAGATGTAGAGCGCTGTGAGTTAAACCCACCTTTGTAGAGCACAGTAGGGAAAGCGCTGCAGTCCATCCACACTGACAGCTTCTTGCAGTGGCATTGGGAGTGGTGCATTATGGGCAGCTATCTCAGCATGCAAGTGACTGCAACGTGCTTTTCAAATGGGGGGGGTGGAGTGTGACAGGGAGTGTGTTGTGTGTATGTGGGGGGAGAGAGAGTGGGTTTTTGGGGTGCTGAGAGTGCATCAGCATGCTGTCTTGTAAGTTCAGACTCCCCTCTGCCCCCCACCTCTCTCCAACTCACTCAAAGCGAACAGTAAATGTTTGCTTTTTCTCAGAGCTGATAAGCAGCCAGCTTCTCCAAAACTGAGCTTTGAAAGGGCATTTCCGCATTCCTGCAGCCGATTTCACAACAATGACAGGAGTGGCTACTTGACTTAAGGGGATTATGGGACGTTTCTGGAGGCTGATCACAGCACAGTAATGCAACACCTCGTTCACACTGGTGCCACGGAGCTCCAGAGGGGTGCAGCAAACATTATTCCACTCGCCGAGGTGGAGTACCAGCAGCACTGAAGCCGCAGAGCCAGAGTGCTCTACGTGCCTTGCCAGTGTAGATGGGGAGTGAGCTACGGTGCCTGGGGCTGCTTTATTGCTCTGTAACTCACAAGTGCTGCGAAGGCCTGAATGTAAGAGACCCTTCATGCTGAAGATATTGTGAGCCGCATCCTGAACTGGTCTAAATCAGTGTGGCTCTATGGATTCACTGGAGCTATACCAACTAACACCAGCTAAGAATGACCCTGTTTCTTTAAAGTCAATCCATCTTTAAAATGGATCAACCCCTTAACCTCCCCTCCAAACCTTAGATAGGAAATTAGACACTTATACCTGGCTTCTGTTGTGAAGTACAAATGCTTTTCTTTTTTTTTGAGATTCATATTGTCTTCTGCAACAGAGAAAGAATTTTTTCCCCTAATGTATTCCCTCTACATTTTTTCCCTAACGTATTTTAAAATCTAAATTGGTGGTAATTTTGTTAAGAATACCTGTGACTTTCAGAATTAATGACGGGGAAAATCAGAATTAAACTCAACAAGCAATACAAACACAATTATACAAATATTCCTAAACCTCTTGTTCTGCGTGTTAAGTTTCAATAAGGGGTCCGACTTCCATTTCATTCCAGCACCTATAATTATTGTAATATTCAAATGTAAATGTACTTTTGTGCAATAACTTATATTTACATGAACTGTCATTTATTTTAGAAAGGCCTGATAAAATGCCTGACCTTAAAAATGTCTGCGACTGATCAGCAGCAGTTAGGGATGCGGTAGACATTTTTAAAAATGTATCCCATTGATTTGAAGGGAGGTTTGGGATCGTTTCTCTGCTATTGGTGGAATCACCCTCTCTTGGTATTGCTAAAATATCTCTGCCAGAGATGGTTTATCCTTGAGGCATATATTTATTTCAGATATCAGAGAGAGAGCATTTTTGTTGTTGCTGTTTTTACACCTCTGCAATAGATTGTACCAATAGCAGGGGAATTTTTTTTTCAAAAATTTATCACTCTTAGGGCCCTGTACAAGGTCATTCCTTAATTATTCTTATTAGAAGCAGAGCTGGCAGAGATGTCTATAGTTAATGTTGCCCAACCATTTCCATTATAAGACCTTGCATTCAGAAATTTATGGGGGGGGGGAACTGTAGTGACGTGGTCATTGAGGAGTTAACTGGGCTACTCAGAGTATTATGGGTTGGATCCATGCTCCACACCTCCTTTACATCTTGTTTTAGTTACTGTGTGGCCCCCCAACACACACTGTTTGTATGTAGTTGAATAAAGCAGCATGTTCCAAGCCTGCCATACTGTAAGTAAAGTGTGTTTCTTGTACACTGAGTCATCCATTATGAAAACAAAAACAAACCAACCCCTGATTGTTCAGGTTTAAAAAATAGTATGTGATTATGTAAAGACTGTGTCATATGCATGTGCACAAAGGGGGGCATTTCCTAACTTTGAGCACTTGACTTTGCAACCTTAAAGTTTTTCAATGCAGATTTTTGTATAGCACCAAAGGTAGAAAGGGTGCTGTGACCAAAGCACTTTTGTTTCAATGGGAAATCAAGCTCCTCGCTGCAGCAGACACCTGTTGACACACAAAACCACAACACAAATAACATTTTTTTAAAAAAGCTGTGGCGAATGAGAAAAAAGAAATGGCTCCCTAGATGAGCTGTTTTCCTCCTTCTGAAAGCCCCTCAGTAGCACCAGGTTCTACATGTTAACTGTCAGCGTATGTATGCATATGCCTGTCCATATATATATATAGAGCACTTTGTATCACCCACAACATGCTCCCTCATATTCTATGTCCCTGTGTCACTCTATGCTCCTTCCTCTGTTTTATGCCCCTCCCCCATGTTTCCTGTCCTTCATCTCATCTGAGTCCAGTCTCCTCAGCAGAGGTTTTCTGTTCTTCCCACCTCTGCCAAGGGGGCAGAGGAGCTTCCTCTATTGGTTCCCTTATGCTTCAGTCCTGGGGACTCTTCTTTCCTCTTTACGTACAGTTAACACTGCCTGCCTCTGCCTTTTCAATTGGTGTGCAAGCTCTTTTCCTTTCTCATAAGCTGTTAGATGGTGGTTCTACAGAAAAGGGAGTGCTAGGTCCTCTGCTGGTGCACCCAGCAGCATAATTGGGGCTGGATGTATGGAGGGATTGTGCTCAGAACTCACTACTACTGGTAGTTCTAATGGCATATTACTATTGTCTGCTTCCCAGGGCCCATGAAAAGCAGAAAGTAAATCTGAGCAGCCCTGAGGCTGATGTAATCCACAGAAGGAGCCAGACAGTTGCATGGCTGCCCCAAACTATGGGGCATGCAAAGTTGTCTGAGAGCCATCTCCTCTCACCCATCCTGCTCCAAGTGCAAAAACAGAGCAACTGACAACCGGGCCCTTGGAATTCAGATTAGTGAACAAGGCCGCCAGCCAAAACATTTGTCAGGAGAATTGTGAGCCTTTCGTTTAATTCAGATTTACAATTGAGTGTTTTCAATGATGGAGATACATAGTAATTACATTTAATTATAGAGACACCACTAGCACCAGTATAACTGTAATTAATGGACTGCCAGCATCTCTTTTGTAAACCTCCATTTTAGAGATTTATAACGCAACACACATACACAAAGGGCTCAGTAGGATTTTGGTATTCCAAGTCTCCAACAATTTTATACACACTTAAATCATTCTGTTTCAGGGGTGTGTGTGCGCGCACAGGAGCAAGAGAAAATGACAGATTGATTAGTGGTTTCAGTTGTTTGTTCTTTTCGTGGTGTGCTGCTTTAACGTTTTTTATATTTTAGTGGAAAAGTTGCACAGAATCATTGTATGGTATGCCTCTAGGTTTTTAAAATACCTTCCAATAGAAATAAATTCAAGATCAAGGAATTATATAACTAGAGCTTGCTGTGATTTATGAGAGTGACACAGTATGTCAGTTTGTGTTACCACTCCCCATACGATATATGGGACCTAGCTGCCTTCCATATACAAGGGTTCCTACTGAAATGCATTTACCTTTTGTGTCCCACATGTCAACTTGCTTTCTGCCAGCCACCTTAACATCAAAGGTTATGACCTTGTGAGTTACTCTCTGCATAGGAAATATGGCACCTATGTCAGAGCAGATGATGCTGACATGGAATCACTCCAATCTAATTCAGACCTTTGTTATATTGCAACTCTTGCGAGAGTTGATCATTTCAGAATGGCAAATGAGTTCAAGCCCCCTAACTAACACTGACTGACCCTAAATATTCTTCCTAAGTTCCTACTTCCAGATATCTATGTTGAAGATTTTAATAATCACCACACCACTTTGGGATACAGATAGTGAGATCAAAATGGGGATGACTTATCGACCTCCATGACCTTCACCTTATCCATGACCCAAAACAAGGAGTACTTTTCTTTCTGCCAGATGGAAGCAAGACTGCTCCCCTGACCTCAGCACAGGCAATCATCCATATCAAGCTACAAGCTGTGTATTTAAAAAACTTTCCACATAGGCAACATCCTCCGATCCTTATCAAAGGTGACTAACCATACTTACTGTGAGCACCAATAAAACCCTTGCTGGAACTAGCCCAGTTTTCCGCAATTCACCAACCGCTACATCACTTGTATCCCACACATCTCTATTGAAGAAGCTTACATGAAGTTCACAAAATCCATTTATAAAGCTGCCACCAAGTCAATTCCAGGAGGTTGATATAAGAGCTGTATTCCCTTCCTGGATGAGAAATGTGCAGAACTCCTCAAGCAATATGAAGAAAGTGGTGATCCAGACATCACCATACAACTTTTAGACTGCTTGTATGGGTCTAGGGGAGCAAGATGGGAACAGGCTATGATTGAATTAAACATGTCAAGATCCAGTTGCAAATCCTGAATGCTTATCAGAAATTGATGCTGCTCAGAAGCCCGCAGCATGCATCACTACCTAGACTTTCCAAACAGCATTGCTACCCACCTGATAAATGTCACAAAGGCAGATAAGGGCAAAAAAGTATGAAGGAGAGTTGAAGTAGCAATGATGGCAATATAAACAGTATCTACCTGAAATCCAAGAACACTTCCAGCCTTTCACTGCAGATGAAATAGAAGGAGCAATTGAAACACTGAAAACGGGTAAAGGCTGGGGGCTTGATAATATCTCCCCCCAAAATCCCTGAAGAAACTGGGAAAAACTAGCAGACAATGGATAGACATCTTTCTATCAAGAGTCACCCAGGAAAATAATATACCTAAAATCTGGCACAAAGCATAAGTAATAGCCTGGCCAAAACCTGAGAAAGACCAATGATTTGCAACAAGTTGCCCCTCTCACCCCCCGCTAAGCTGCATGTACAAATTACTTGAAAAGTGCATGCTTCAAAGAATTGCCCCCACCACTGATGATATCCTCAGTGTAGGTCAAGGCAAAACTACAGTCCTTGTGATCAAGTACTGGCAGTCACCAGAATGGCTTTCAGACCAGGCAGAAGACAGGCACAGTATACCTAGATCTTACTGTGCTTATGACATGATCTGACATAAAGGGTCTACTGCAGCGTTGGGGAAACTTTTTGGCCTGAGGGCCACATACAGTTTCCAAAGTGTATGGAGGGCGGCCCTCTGACCGTCCCGACCCCTATCCACACCCCTGCCCCCAACCACCACTCTGAACTCCCATGATGCCCTCTATCCAACCCCCCCATCCCACTCCCTGCCCCCTTACTGTGCTGCCTCTAGCACCAGTGGAGAACCAGGACAGGCAGCCATGCCGCCCGGCTGGAGCCAGCCACGCCACCGCGCAGCACAGAGCACCGGGTCAGGCCAGGCTCGCCGGCAAGAGCTCGCAGCCCCGCCACCCAGAGCATTGTGCCGGTGGCGCAGTGAGCTGAGCTGCAAGGGAACGGGGAACAGCAGGGGATGGGCCGGGGCGAGTCTCCCAGGCCAGGAGCTCAGGGGCCAGGCAGGAGGGTCCCGTGTGCTGGATGTGGCCCACGGCCACAGTTTGCCCACCTCTGGTGTACTGGCATACATTGGTCCTACTGAAGTGTGTCATGGCTATGGAACTGTTGCTGAGAGGCCACAGGTTCCAAGTTTCACTTGGACAAAAAACAGCTACAGAAGGTCTCAAAATAACTATCTCAAGGTTCAGTTCTAGCACTGATACTTTTCAGCCTCTTCACAAATGATATTCCCAACATCACTGCCAGGTGTTTCGTTTACACAGATGACATCTGTCTGGCAGTACAGGACCAGGATTTCTGTCAGCTAGAAGTTCTGAATGCTGACATGCAATAGATAGAGACTTTAATCTAGTACCAAAAAAGAGAGTTTCCAGCTGCTTCCATTTATACCACACAAGGGCCAAACAACAAGACCATTCAGGAAACAAGCTACCCCATGACCAAAAACCTATGTGTCTAGGTGTTATATTGAACTGCACCTTGACTTTCAAGGAACATTTTAACAACACTTTGCTGAAAATAAAGACAAGAAACAACTTGTTCAGCAAACTAGCTGGTTCTACATGGGGAGCCAATGAACAGATACTGAGAAATTCTGGGCTTGCCTTGTGCTGTTCTGTATCAGAGTATTGCTCCTTAGTGTTGCACAGCTTTTTTCACACAGGATTAGCAGACATCCAGCTGAATGAATGAAACTGTGCATATAATAAAATGTACCATAGGACTGACTAACATGGTCTGGCTGCTGCTACTGTTGAATATCACCCTACTGACATCAGGTTATAAGTCGCCTTTCAGAATTTGCTCCTTAAGGTGCTAGTCATTCCACATCTCTACCCCTGTTTAAAGATGTTTAATCTACTGAGCCACTATTTTAGCTCAGGGCACCCTGCTTGGACAATTCTCCTAGTATCACCTCTGGGTGGTATACAAGGTGTCAAGAACAAGCTACAAACACAGCCACATTTTTACCTTGTGATAGATCTAACAGTCCAGCCCCCTAGTTTTGACCTCCCAGCTTTGGGTAAAGCTCAATCACTTCAGGTGTGGAGTGATGAGATGTGTTGCTAATGACTATAAGTGTTCCTCCTTTGCAGACTGCCTGGGACCCTCACTGTTTTGCACAATGTTCTTCCTTCTGCTATTGAGTGGATAAGATACTTAGACTAACACGTGTGGCTTAACTATGTAGACACAATCACAATATGTACATACACCCATCCTGTTTGTGAATTTCAGGTGAAGCCAGGGTCTCATTACTTGTCTGACTATAGCGAGCAAGATTTGGCCCTATACTTCATTTCCATTCTTAACCTTATTGCCAGAATTTTGTTATGGATGTTCTTATAATATACTCACTAAGCGATATAGGGCCTGATCCAAATCCCACTGAAATACACTGAGAGATTCCCATGGACTTTATGGGTTTTGGAACAGGCCCCTATACTGTGTGTAACATAGATTATCACATTCATTAAAGATTCCATATCCCTCTTTGCAAGATTAGGGTTGTGAGTACGACAGCCCTGAACAAATTCCAGTCTGAGTAATTATTAATCCTGCACCATTCAACTGAATACTTTATTCTTCACTTTCTATCTTAGTGGTTGCAGTGGTGTGGTGATGCTTTTGAGATATTAAACAGTCATGATATTTCTGTCCATCTGTCTGCACCTCATTTTTGGGCCAATGATTTCTTTATTTTTCAGACCTGATCCTGAAGACATTCTGTGGACTTCAGTGGGAGCTCAGCACAAACATTGGTCTCACAGCTAGTGTAATCAGTAAAAGTCTATAAAGTGTTTGAGAAATATTTGAATGAAAGCTATGAAATAAATGCCAGGTAATCATTGTCCTTCATTAATATTCACCATACATGTATTGAATAAAAGCTGAAGAGCCTCGTGGTTGTTTTGGGAGCAGGATCTAGCATTTTACACAACAGAATGTGTGGAACAAATACTGTTCATCACATTCATGTCAGAAGTCCTATGCTAATTATGAGATTCGTGCCATATGATGATAGAGTGGTCCGGTGGACCGGGCATTGAACTAGGAATCAGGAGTCCTGAATTATATTCCTGGCTCTGCCACTGACCTTTTGTGTGACCTTGGGCAACTCATTTAACCTTTCTGCCTCAGTTTCTCCATCTGTAATTAGGGCTAATGATACTCATTTCCTCTGTAAAGTGTTTTGAGATCTATATAGGAAAAAAAACTTCTAAGCATTGGTAACACCTTGCCCTACTGGAGGAAACAATGACATTTTAATAGGAAATACTGCACTGGCCAACCTGCTGTGGAAATAGTTGTATGATTCCTACTGTACCATAACAAAGTTCCAAAGTAGAATTTGGGATTAAAAACAGAAGAAAGGAAATCAATATTTAACTCTTTAGTTTTACTAGGCAGCAGGCCTGCTTAGCATGTCTGTGGTGTTGAAAAGCCAAACAATCAGACAGGCTTTGCAAGCACAGCTATGGGACTTTTTTATATTCTCATTTATACCCATGAGAATGAGAGTTTGTAATACAATGTCAACTCATTTTACGCTTAGCAGTATGAAACATGTCCTGGTGTCAAGAGCTGGGGAAAAAAAATACAGCAATGGGAAAAGCTGGCCTTATTGTCTCACAGAAGCAAAGAAATTCAGCGTAAAAATTGAAAATATGGGTTTTCACTCCAGACTGAAATGACTCTGTGTGCCATTAATGGGTTCTGTTCCATAAGCATGCCAGAAAATTGTTGTGGACCTGAAAGCTCACATGCCAACTTTCACATCCTTTTGTCCCTCTCTCTTCTCATCCCTACTGTCAAAAGCCTTCCTAGACCTTTATGTCTCCTGCCTAGACTAATGCAGCCTTCTCTCTGGCTTACGTTGCTGGCCCTCCTCCACCATCCAGTCAATCTGCAATGCTGTCCTTCAGATGACACCAAAGCAAGAATTCTTGCCTTCCTACTGCTGTGGATTCATATATGGTCTCTAAAAAACCAAAGGGACATACTGCTATGGGTTTTCCAGATCCCAACAGCCAACTCTGTTGGGCTGTGAATAAAATAGTGATTGTCAGGAAAAATCCACAACAAACTTTGACCATGCATCAGCAGGTATTCAACTCTGGTCCTTTGTACTAAAAAGCTTGAGCATCTACCACTTGCGCTAAAGGACTAATACCCTTAGCTGTTAGCCATAGTAGACTCATTAACCTCTTCTGCATACCGGCAACTAGAGGACAAAATCCCACACTAGGATTAAAAATCTAACCCTCATTTCCTCAGTGAGTGATTTACAACAATTTGCAGGAGTTACATTTTCAAGGTTCTTTCTAAGAGACAGAACCACAGCCTTAAAACAAAACAAAAAATCCTGCAATACTGAAATTCCCTTTACTTTTTTTTTGTCTCCTCCTGGCTACACTTACAAATTTGCAGCACTGCAGCAGGGTGTGAAAACACACCCTCTCCAGCGCTGCAAATTGCGGCACTGCAAAGCGCCAGTGTGGTCAAAGCCCCAGCGCTGGGAGCGCGGCTCCCAGCGCTGTCCGTTATTCCCCACAGGGAGGTGGAGTACGGACAGCGCTGGGAGAGCTCTCTCCCAGCGCTGGTGCTTTGACTACACTTAGCGCTTCAAAGCGCTGCCGCGGCAGCGCTTTGAAGTGTAAGTGTAGCCAAAGCCGGTACACAATAGATGATGTATAGACCCCATAAGAACAGGAGTTCATAATGAAATACCAGCAAGCCCTTTATTAATAAACATAAAGCAAAATCTGTAGAGATCCACCGCATTTACCTTCCCCATTGTCAATATTCAGCCTTCAAAATTCTTTCTGAAAAGTATTTTGTTTCATATGCCATTTTGCCAGCCCATTCAGTGAGCAGAGATAGAGATTGTGTAAATACTGTTATTCTCTGAGGATCAATCTATTATGGAAGAAAATATAAATATTACAGTAACTGAGCAATTATGGAGCAATTATGTTGTAATGAATTACAAAGTGTGTACACATGTAACTACAATGCACTTTTTTCAAATTTATGAATGTTTTTGCAGATATTGAAAATGCCAAAATTGAATAATTTACTCGAAGTATCATTATATACAGTCAAAAATTGCTTGTACATCGTCTACTTATTTTGCACAATTATTCACGTGAACAAAATATTAAAAATGAATCAGGAATCTGCCCAAATAGTTGGTACAGCTTTGTTCTGCTATGAAAAATGGGGGCTGATAGAAGGAGTCAATATTGTCGCACATTTATTTTAAATTGCTCCCATTGATATGGTATGCTTATCACTCAGATAATTTTAGTGTGTATTAGAGTACCATGATCTGTGATCAGAAATGCAGAGCCTTAAACAGGATTTGTTACATTCTGAAATCCTTTACAAATGAACTTGTATTTATAAATGTTTGTTTGAGTTTATTCCCTATTAGGCAAGGTGCAAAAATAAAATGAAAAGAATTAAAAAGGCCTACTGATATAATTCAAGGACTGTGTTAAGATTGTGCATGATAAACAAGAGAAGGGTGGGAACCAGAAATCAATGGACCAAAATCTGTGTGTCAGAAATTAGGCCTTATTGGTAGACAAAATAATGAGAGGCCAGGCTATTCCACTGTTGGGTCTGAACTTTTGATGAGCTTAAACTTAACCCAGACTTGATGTCTTTATCTGAAACTTTTAATCAAAGCTCTGACCTGCGAACTACTCATGACACCCCCCCTCCCCTTAAGTAGCCATCTCCCCCTTTGTCTTTTTAAATTTACATTTTAACCTTGCATCCAAAGAAGTGGGTATTCACCCACGAAAGCTCATGCTGCAAAAACATCTGTTAGTCTATAAGGTGCCACAGGATTCTTTGCTGCTTCATTTTAACCTGTTTTATCCTGTAGAATCTTGATTGATTATGCATGACCATTATGATCTGTTAATCACTTTGTTTACTTCTGTGTATAAATATTGATGCTCACCCCTAATAAACTTGCCACACTTACTCCAAAGCCTTTTAAGCTAAGGATAGTGTGAGCCCGTTGATCAACAAAGTGGTGTCTGGTCTCTGACAGATTGTGAGCCCCATACCAACTCCGCACGAACTCGGGTGCTGGAGAGGTGAGTAAGGACTTGCTTTTTACCTAACACCACCTATCACTCCCTTTGGAGTTCCTAAACAGAAAAGGAAAAATAAAACTTTTGAAGGAAACAAAATACAAACAGAAATGAATGCAGACATTTGTTGACTGAAAGAAGGGGAAGGGGCTTCACCATCATGGCTGCCACCCCCTCCATCCTCTGGGACTCTGGGGATCCAGCATGACACCATTATGCCTTCTTCACCCTGATACTGAAGGATGTCATAAACAGACAAAACAAGAGAGTGGGACCTGATGACACCACCATCTCCACCAGCTGCGGCTAAATCCCAATCACCACCTGGGATGTGAGACTCTCTCTCTCTCTCTCTCTCTCTCACACACACACACACACACACACGGCTTTTTCCTTTTACACCCTATTTTTTCTCTTTTCTATCCTTCTTTTGCCTTCTAACAAGAGTCTGACTCAGCCCACCAAGACTGTTTAATTTGCAACATTGCTGTAAGCCTGTGACCAGAAAGGGGCAGCTAAAAGCAATGCCCTAAACAGCCCAACTGTAGTGCAAATTTGCCAGGTCTAGCAGTGGCTGATATTAAGATCATGTACCGTGTCTGTATTTTTCCAACAAGAAGCTTGCAAATGAGACGCAACCACAGAGACAAAAGCTGCATTTTCTACCATTGCTGAGCTTTTCTTTCTTTTCTTGTCTGCGTTTGTCTTGTTTTGTCTTCTAGGAAATGGGACCAAACTTTAACAACAGCAATAACAAGAGCTCCAGCCCATCTCAACAACCTTTTGCTCTTTCCCCCAAGAAGTCCACTGATTATCACTTTTAATACCATTTAAGAGACTCTCAATCAGGGGGGTTCCTTCTAAATTGAAAGTGAACAAGGTAAGTTGTTAAAATGAAAGCCTTACTTAATATTTTACTTTTCAAATACTTTAACTTTTTCCCTTCTTTTCTATTTCTTTAATAAAAGATTAATAGGTGCATAATGCTGTGTTTGCCATACTATAAGCAGGCTGAGGTCTCTGTATATCAAACCCCCAAGCCTTGTTTAAAACTGTTTAATTTTGGAAAGTTACAGGGTCATGTCAACACTTTTGACTCTTTGGGCCCATATATATTCCATCTAAATTAATGCAGCATCCCCAAAGCACTGGAAAGATGGAAGGAAAAAGGACCATTGGGAGACTTTTTCATAGTTTACTTAAACCAACTGAAGCTAGAAAGCAGTGGAAATTCTTGTGAGAAAATCTCATGAGATTTCCACATTAATTTTCAAGTTAAAAAGACACTGTACCGAGTTGAAGCCAATAGGAGTTGAAGGCAGTCAGCATCTTGCGGAAGTGTTCAGTATTTCACAGGACAGGTCTTATGATCGGAGCAATTTTTCTGAAATTATCCTCTGAATCACTTGAGGTCCATCAAATTTTATCTCATCCTCTACCCAACATACTTACTGTAGCAATTAGTACATCAGCAATAACAATAGCAGTAGTCTGGACTTGGTATGCTGGATTCATTTTGTTTCACAGAAATAGAGCCTTGCTTTCCCTTGTTGCCAGCTGTTATAAAACAAATCAGTCCACTGGATTCCCTCCGCAATAGGATCTCTCTATTTGACAGTCAATTGCATATTATGTAAATATGCAGCTGAAGCAAGGAAAAAGTTAACTGTGTCTTTGGGCTGAATTTTTCACCTTTAACCTGCAGTATTATTTTCTAATACAGTAGCAGAGTCTTAATATAAAAACTGTACACATATATTCCTGTGTTCATGTGTGTATATATGTTAAACTGGACAGATTTGCTGTCTCCTGTTTGAATAGGATTTGGGCTTCAGCTGAATAGAATGTGGGAAAGATACTTTAAAGGCAGACTCCCTGTAGCTTGACTTTCACCTCGGCTACCTTCCTAGGCAATTCTCCTTTCTTTCTATTATTTCAGTTTTTTGACAAGCAAATAGAAATGAAAAGATAAAGGCTGACGGACTCAATTTGTCTCAGGCCCGCAGTCTACAGTCACAGTGAAATGATAAATGCACTCCAATAAATCACACCATGGACATCTAGTTCCAACATGAGATTATCTGTTTTATCCTTCTTTACCAACAGGCAGAGAAAAAGAAACAGTGAGCCCACCTCACAAACGAACGATCCAACAGTTTGTTTTCCAAAGAGACACAGGACATGCAAATGTGTTTACTGGGAAATGGTACCTTCCCATCTTTCAGCTTCCAAGTGTAAAGTACCTTTTTTCTTAGAGATCTAGTGATCAGGCTTTTATCATTGGGAAAGCTTCAAATTACATTACAACTATTTTGTGAATAACACCATGGCCAAGAGAAATCAGTGGATAGTTGTTAAGCACAGTCTGCATGGACTTCTATTCCATTTGCATGGTGTAAATTTACAGTAGTTTATGTACTTATTAATAAAAGAAACACATTTGGGTGCTTTGGGTGTTTTCCAACTTGTAACATGAGGCTACTGAAAAATGATAGACACAAGCATTGCATAAGAGCTAGGATGTGGCATACAAGGGTTTAAATCAGTGGTTCTCAACTGGGGCCGCCTCTTGTGTAGGGAAAGCCCCTGGCGGGCAGGGCCGGTTTGTTTACCTGCCGGGTCTGCAGGTTCGGCCGATCGCGGCTCCCACTGGCCGTAGTTCACCGCTCCAGGCCAATGGTGGCTGCGGGAAGTGGTGCAGGACAAGGGATTTGCTGGCTGCCGCTTCTCATAGCCCCGATTGGCCTGGAGCGATTAACCGCAGCCAGTGGGAGCTGCAATTGGCCGAACCTGAGGACCTGGCAGGTAAACAAACCGGCCCGGCCCGCCAGGGGCTTTCCCTACACCAGTGGCGGCCCCAGTTTGAGAACCACTGGCTTAAATGCTGCGTGCTGTTTTGGGAACGTCTTTTCTCTAAAGTAAAGACTGTGAGAGGATGGGTCATTACACAAAGTAAAATCTATTTCCCATGCTAATTTTTCCCCTTTTTCCCCTTCTGTTACTCACATCTTCTTGTCAACTGTTTGAAATGGGCCATCTTGATTATCACTACAAAAGTTTATTATTTTCCTGCTGATAATAGCCCACCTTAATTGATTAGTCTCATTAGAGTTGGTATGGCAACACCCATTTTTTCAAGTTCTCTGTGTATATATATCTTCCTACTGTATTTTCCACTGCACACATCCGATGAAGTGGGTTTTAGCCCCTGAAAGCGTATACCCAAATAAATTTGTTAGTTTCTAAGGTGCCACAAGTACTCCTCGTTCTATCAATGTAATTCACGTATGAATGTTGCCCATAAGTCTGAGGTATCTGGTTATATGCATGATTTACATATCTTGTGTCAGGAAGTCTTCTACATAAATACACTGGCCTATCGACTGGACTATGCTACCTGTCTGTATACAACAATGCTTTCTATATAGTTAAAGCTTTATTTCATAATCACCATTTCTCAGTTACTCTTTCCTTGGGCTTGTCTCCACTGCAACAGTTAAGTTAAGTTAGTACACTCTAGTGAGACACGGGACATGCAAATGTGTTTACTGGGAAATGGTCCTGTATCTAGTCATCTGCATAACTATTGTAGATGGATGAGATTACTTAGTCCATTCCTCCTTGTGCAGAAGTGTTTCCTGTTGTAGCTTGTTTCATGGCCTGTCTAGTCTATTTTATGTGTCTCAAATGCTGGAGCTCCCACCATTTCCCTTTGGAAATAATCCCCCTTTTTAAGAGATCTTACTCTTTGGAACTGTCCCCTGATAATAGTCTAAATGTGCCTTTTACTCATGCTACCTCTGTCAGCAAGCTTTCTCCATCTTTAGAACCCTATCCTGAGAAAAGAATTGCACATCTCCGTGTCAGATTTTATACTCATCCCACACTGGTACATTGCTATCATGACACCTTAGCTCCATAGATATTTTTTGATCAGGCTCTAAATATTTAGTAATGTTAGCCTTTCCTGACCATGATACAGAGATCCATTGGTGGTTCATTGCTCTGTCTCAGCAATTCCTATCAGGCCTAACACATTTCTGTCATAGTATTTATCTATAAGGAACATGGTAGGAAGTGTCAAATGAAATCTTATATCATACTGGTCATAAGCGTTGCAAGGTGTATGTATGAGTGTTATTCAAGAAGTTGTATGTATGTACTAAAATATTTAAATATATTTAAACTCTGTTACAAGGCAGGGTTGATCAATAAGGTTGTCCTAGACAAAGGAATGTTGATTTACCTGTCTGCCTAGGTTTCTGATGTAAATCAATCATTGTAAAAGCCAAAACACAATGGGAGCTTTATGAGCATATGAGTCAACAGGAAAATCCCGGTTGACAGGATTTCACACATTATAGGAAGAAAACAGAGACTACAATCACAGAGGATTATCTATGAGTTGGAGGGTGGGGATAGGACTAGAGGAGGAGAAGCAAAAAGGAACAAAAAAGGACAGTGTTTTTTTCATCCATAAAAGCTGGATCCTGGCCCCTGGGGGCTGGAGATGCTGAGAGGTTGCTTTAGGTGAGAAGCTTATCTTAGACAAAGGTTTTAGCCTGAAAAAGTTATGTTTAGTGTCTTAGAAACGTGTTATAATTTAGTTTTATTAGTAACATATCTATTTCCACTATCCTTATTCAGTATCACTTAAATCTCTCTCTTTGTTAATAAACTTCTCTTTCTTTTATCATAAGTAGATCTCCAATGTGTAATATTCAGCAGAGGAGTGTGAATTTGTAGTTGAATCAGACAAGCGGGTATGTGCACTGTCTCTTTGGAAATAGCAAAATTGGTGATTTTGGTAAGTGTCCAGTGGCAAGAGCTAGATACTCCAGAGGAACGTCCTTCCAGAGGGCCCAGGAACTGGGGTGCACCAAGTGTTACCTTCAAGGCAAAGTAAAGGCTGGCAGAGCTTTGAGTGAGATTGTCTGGGTGGCTAACTAACTGTCAGGGAACTGATATAGTGTTTAACCCCAACAAGTCTCTCTGTTGCTAAGGTACAGTGGTAACTAGGTGACTCAGAGTTCTGAGTGCCCCAAGAAAATGTCACACTGATGAGTCAGTTGCTCCAACTACTTACAGTGAAATTGACACCACTTGTTTACAGTAATGCCCAGAGGCCCAAATTGCAGATTGGCATTCTATTCCTCTAGCAACTGTACAAACACGCACTGGGAGAACACCCTGGTCCCAAAGCCTTTACACTCTCTTGCTTTGCCTGCACATGGAAGCTAATCTGGAATGAGATAGGGTGTGAATTTAAAAAAAATCCAAAATGGAATAAACTAATTTAGAATAAGGCACTCTTTTTCCAGATAAGAGCATCTACACAGGGAGTTCATCTGCAACAGCTGCTCTGGAATCACTCCTGAGGTAGATATGCCCTAAATAGACAAAGGATGGGAAGTGAAACAGAGGCACAGAAAGGTGATGACTTGCCCCAGGTCCCACAGCAAGTCAGTGGCAGAGCCAGGAATAGAATCCAAAACTTCTGATTTCCAATCCACTGGCCTATCGCCTGGACTATGCTACCTGTCTGTTTACAACAATGCTTTCTATATAGTTAAAGCTTTATTTCATAATCACCATTTCCCAGTTACTCTTTCCTTGAGCTTGTCTCCACTGCAACAGTTAAATTAAGTTAGTACACACTAGTGAGTGTGATCACACTGCAATACATAGGAGGTACACAGAGTGATTTGATTAGCAGAATGGAGTGATGGGACTAGCAGTTGATGAGTTGTAATTCAAGTGGTCTCCATCACTGCAGAATTACTAGCTTCAGCATCAGTCTATACTCTCCCTTCCCTTGCCCCCTCCCTCCCACAACAGTCCGGCTAGCTTGGGTTTACAGCAACAATTAACATGAGCTAGATATTTTTGTGTGCAGATAGTAGTTAAGTTAGGACCAAATTCCATGTTGTACCTTGAGTTAACAATGCAGCAAAGAAAAGCCCACTGACTTAAGTATCAAATAGAAATACATGTGTTGTTTTAGAAAAATAAAACAAACCAAAGCTCATTTTGTTGGCCTTAGGGAGAAGTCTGAGGGACATGAAATTGACAAAATATTCTTGAGTTGTCGCGTTTGTTCACTAAATGCAGTTGCATTCCCCCCCCCCCCACTAGACTAATTGAATAAGAGTGTTATTTTCAAACTGCAAATGTCACTTGGGGCTCAATCTGAGCCATCTGAAGCACCATTCAGTTGTTTTTCCAGCTGAGCAACCAGGTGGAGTAAAATGGACTGACCTGAATTTCACCTGGGTTGCAGGGAGAAACAATCAGCCAGTATCAAACAAGAGATTTCTGAACATCTGATCCTCTTAACTGTCAGTAAGGGAATTATAGAGGAAATAGGGCAGATGAAGTTGGCTTGCACATTTTTTGTTTTCTTTTCTCTTTCAAAATCTGTTCAGATTTTCAAACTTTGTAATCAGCTTCTACTATCGCAAATTCCATAATACAGAAATATTGTTAAAGCACATTATTAAAAAAATAATATACATCATCATTCACTAGCAACTGAAGGACACAGCAGTGATGGCCAACCTGATGACCTGTTTCTATGGGAAGAGTAAGGCACACAAACTTAAGAAGAGGTAGTTCCCTCCCAGCAGAGGCTCTTTGGGGCTTAAGAGGAACAATGTGACAGAGTGTAGGCTGATAACTAATCATTAGGGACATTTAGTGTCAAGTTAGCAACACAGGGAAGGCTTGGTATATTTTCCCTATTATCTTCATTAAAATAAAAAGTATACATAAAGGGCCAGACCCTCAGCTGCTGAAAATGGACAAAAACTTTATTGACATCAATAGAACAGTGGTCATTTACACCTACTAGAATCTGGCCCAAACTGTAGTAGTGAAGGGTAGTGCTCAAAAGATGCACAGATTCCAAGTACCTCACTGCTCCCGGAAGGAGTGCTGACTGACTTTGTTGCTTCCAAATGATCTCTAATAAAGCACTTATAAATCACACTTGCCTCTTTGTACACTTGGTTCCTGCCTGCATCAGAATACAAACCCTTGTAGGGGTGCTAAAAAGATTAATCCGTGCATTCTTGTAAAATATTTTGAGATACAAGATTCTATATAAGTGCAGTACATGATTGTTACTGTAAACTATCTTAAAGACAGATTTTTTAAAACTGTGTTTTGCTTTATTTCCATTATTCTAAGAAAGATTTTATTTTCAACCTCATAATTTAAGTGTTGCACCATAATCCAGTTAGCTAGTCTAATTATATTATATTACCAGTCACAAGTTCTAATCATTATACTTTCCTCACCCAATGCTACTGATTTTTTTTAACTTGCACATCATTTCCTTAGCAATACACATGAGCAACAACAAACTTGAAAACCTTCTGGTTATGGGAAGGGACGTTTCTAACCTGCCTGTTTCTAACCAACTGATTATTGACTGTCTGAATCTCTGAATCCTTTTTAACTGCCATAATTTCAGATAGAATTAGATGGTTTCTTTATGCTCCCCCAGTGATAATATCTATGCAACCTATATAACTGCTTTACAATGAGCTATCTATAAATGCAAAATTAATCCAATATACTCTGAAGATGAGACTAGGTCTTCTTGAAGATCTAGTAAAAATTTAAGAAATTTTGAATGATTATTCATGCACTTGACCCTTAAAATGAATAATCCCTCAGTTTCACAGTGTAAAATTGTTAAGGAAACTATCACATTTTTATAAAAGTTACGATCATTTGTGTTTTGAGCTGCACACATAGCCAGCTCTGGCTGAAGCACTACAGGCACATTCAGAAGCTTACACCCTCAAAAGTCAAGAAGTATCAGAATCTTAATTTTCATTTAAAAAAATTGGTTCTTGCCCTCATGGTTGTGAAAAATTCCATCCAAGGCTAGGCAATGCATTGATGCCTGCCTGAGTCTGCAGATAATCTGAAACATTAGCTCTAAGAGACATGTTTTGTCCCATTTATGTATCTTAATGGGGTGTTAATGGACTGAAGGCAACTGCCAACACTATCCCAACAGAAGATTGTGGTAGGGCTCTTGCTATTACCATCCTATTTTGGCTATGCTGAGGTAGATTTGGCATATGTGCTACAAAGAATATTCTGTTTAGCTGGATGGGAGCCACATCCTTCCTCTTCCTCCTCCTCCATTACTAGTTCCAGTCTGCCATACCACATTCCTAGCAGACAGGTCTTGTGTGGGTGGCTCTGGCCCCTCAAAGACAGGTGAGCCATGATGCAGGGGCAGAGCCATCACAGGAAGTCTCATGTGAGGGAGTCCTAGGGCACTGATTGCCTTAATTACCTTGTGAAGGCATCCCCCACTGATTTCATATTGAAGGTTCTATGCAGATCTTAGTTTTGAATCTGACAGCCAAGTGTCAATTTTTAAATGATGAAGTGTTTTTTAGGGTTTCAAGTTGGTGCTCCTGGTTTCAATCCACACTGCTTCATCACTCATGCAGTGTGCAAACTTGACCAAAACACTTCAGACCTCTGTATCTTAGTTTACCCGACTATACAATACTTACCTCTATATTACAGATGTTAAATAAATACTTCTTGTGAAGTGTTTTCAGAAGAAAAGTACTCTACAAATACAATGCTGTATGAATACATATATTTTATAAGAGGTACTAATGGAGGGATAAGGGCATTTTTGCTTTCCTTTTTATGGTTTATTAAACTGGCAGAAATATACAAAGAATATCCAGTAAATGGCTATATAATAGTACAACAAATTCATAAATGGGCCCAATTCAACAGATCAAATCAAGTCCAGGTCTATTATTCATTTTAGTTTCATTTATTTAGGCAGTTTTGACTTTCTTTTTCCTCTTCCATGAGCCAGAAAGATGAAAGCTCTTATTTAACAAATTAGGAGTTTATTTGATGCTGACATAATGTGTCTGAATAGCTAGAAAATAATCAATAGGGACAAGGTGTTCTTTCAAAGACAAATTTCTTTAAAATTTCTACCTTTCAGGTAGAGAACTTTGCATTCTTTTCAGATCCATTTATTATTTGCTGAGTGAAGAGAGGCTGTGTTCAGAGCTCTACAAATGAATAGCACAATTCAGTTTAGTCAGTCAATAAAGTAGCCCAGTGTTCAGCTCCCCAAAATTTGTGTGTGGTCGTGCTGAACTTGGGAAGTGCTGAGCCAGTGAGATTACAGAAACACTTTTTCTAACATCTATGAAGGTTTTCTGAAGCATGGATCAAGTTGGAGAATTCACTATTATTCTTTTCTTTCTATCTACCTCCCCAAGGGAACACTAATTTTGACTACCAGAGCCAAGTACGATTTCACAGTCACTGGCCAGTGGAACTGAATCAATTATTTTTTTCCCCCTAATTTCAAAATTAATCCAGCAATGATCTGTTTAAGTAATAGCACATTGTATCTGCTCGGCCATAACATGCTATATTCACTCAACCATAGCTGCAGATACAAAGTCTGCAGAAACTGAAATGGTTCTGTATTCAGGAATGGCAGTGTCCTGTTGTACTTGAAAATGATACTTGGAAGTTTGTCTGGACAATCCACAGTCATGCGAATCTGTTCAGAGGTAGCAATATGCTCATTAAGAAGGTGGCATCTATGCCTATTGTACATACCAACCAAATATAGGTGTAAAAGGTTGCTTTATGCATAAACCTATTATGGAAAGAGATCCATCTCAGGATGAGAAACCTCATATTAGGAATTTTTTACAGCTAGAGTTGACAAAATGGTGAAAAAACACCTGACCAAGCTATTTAGATTCCTAAATGAACTTACCTTGGCCATATTGGAGCCCATTTTGCATTCTTTCTGTCATCCATTAGAGAGATCAAGTTTTACTGGTGCAAATGTTTGTGAAAAGCTATTATCAATGTGGTAGGTGTGACTATTTATGGAAACTGAATGTTTCACTTGTCCAGAATTGCTTGCACATTCATCCAACTTGGGACCAGAGACAAAACCATGGCACTTATCTGCACAATCACAGCTAACCCACACAACTCAAACAGGAGGCATTGATTACTGAATACTCAGGGATTGTTCTGTAGTTAATCCATAGAGTTAAAAATTAGTCAAAATATCAAAATTTTAATAAAGTTTGAGGAAGTAACAATCTGCTTGAGAACATTCCACAAGCAGGAAGAGAGACTAAATTCATCCAATTAGTTATTCATTACCTACTGTTCACTCAGCTCTAATTACACAATTAGATCACATTAATAAACACTTAAATACCAGTGAATTCCTTTTTTCTGTATCTCTTCCTCTGAATCCTGTTCAATAGTGGGAGAGGTTAAGAAAAGATACTTACAGGTCTCTCAGAATTATTTTTTTTCCATGAAAGTCTAGCTTATGAATGCTTAAAGTGCAAATTGTCAAACTTTCATAGCAGCAACTGTTCCAGCTAACTACAGCTGACAGTAATAGTTTTTATATGTCAGGAAAGGCATTGGGAGCTGACATGTGTTACCTGTAGGTGACTTTGATTTCTAAAAATGGAGCTCTCGAATCAATATTTTCCTAGATATTATGAACACTATTTAAGAACCTTTCCATATATTGACTATTAAGGAAAAAGAGTGCTGTTATTAAATGTATCCTGTTGTCTGCAGATTCTGAATGTGAGAATTTCTTGAGGGGGGTGTCACAGGAGAACTTATCCATGTATATACACTGGACCCTCACTAGAACCCGGGATTTGGGATCCATGTGCAGTACTGCGTTAATGCAGGGACCACATTATAGTGGGGACTGCATTAAAATGAATTTCAATTAAAGTAATTACATTTGGGATCCATGGCCGCAACCGCGTTATATGCGAATTTGCGCTATATAGACCGCGTTCTAGTGAGAGTCTGGTGTATCTCATCACATTTTTTAAGTCTTGGGATTCTGTTTGCCCTATAGCTATTAAGAGTGTTTTACTTCCATCTGCCATCACTAGAAATGGGCAAGGTTGCTTTATTTGCGATCCAGCGATTTCCCAGACTCCTAGACATTATATCCTGAGTATTTATGGTAATGTGGCCTTTTTAATGATAAATGAGAATCAGAAAGGGTATCACCATTATGCAACCTGGACAAACAAACAAATCTGGCATTTACTGTGCTTACTTTTCCAAGCAACCTTTAACTAGGAAAGATACATAATGTAAACAATAGAACTGTTCAGGAATTTTCCATCAATGTTTTTTCAACAGAAAATGCAGTTTTCATGGGGAAAAATGTTGATTTTGCTGACATTATTCAATTTTCTGTTAGAAAAATCTAAAATAAATATTTTATTTGGGGTTTGGTTCACCCAAACTGAAACATTTTGATTTGGCAAAATGAATCAAAATGTTTCACTTTGGGTCAATTCAATATTAATCTGTGTCCATCTGTGGTGTCATGGTGTCATAGGAGTTGTATTTTGGGTGCCTAATATCCATGTCTCCTTGTGTCCATTCTCGTCTGTGGTTGGACTACATATCCCATAAGCGTGTAAGTAAAGAATTGCATTGGGCTAGGGAACATCTTTTCATTATCTGGAAGGACCGTTCCTAGTACAGTGGGGCCATGAACAATATGTACTAATGGAAAGAAATGGAAAGTGAAATTAAAATAAAAATACAGTTCATATGTCAAAAAACTTACTTCTGAAGTCTTGAACCACATCTCCTCCTGTTTATAGTACCCAGTTTTTGTAACAGATTTTGCTCATCGTCCTCAAGACAATTGACTGGAACATATTTCAATTCAATGTTAATTGCAATTTGTTGTAAACCTCAATAAAAATGCTAAGAAGCTTATTTAAACATCATAGTCATACTGGGTTTTGTAGTAATGTGCCCGTATCAAGACCACTCATTAACTAATTGCAGGCCTTTCGTTGGGATGAAAGGAAACTATTTTTTTTTTTGGTTTAATATGAAGTGTGTATACGAAGGTTTCTTTTTATCCCAAATCACAGATCCTGAATTCACCACCTGAATTGTGTATCTTTCAGTACAATGTAAAATACAGCCAGCAAGAAGGGGGCTCATGGGACCACAATTTAACAGCATGTGATTCTGATCTGTAGCTTGTGCTAGCAGCCATGCACTGCAGAGTAATTTCCCAGCTCCATCTGCCCCTCTACTATACAGATTACTTTCTTGGGATCTGAGGAAATTGTGCAGAAAAGTATAGAAATAAAAAAGTAAATTTGGTCTTCCTGATATTTCTTGCTCAGTAAAATGTTAGAAACACTCAAGGTAATTTGCCTTTTATCTATTTGCATTTTATTTTCTATTACCAATGACAAGTTGTTACACAAAAATGTGCATGTTGGAGTGATCTCATACACAAGCCACATGTTGCTCCATGTTTGAGCAGAAGGGTATACTTTTCCTGTTTCCATGCACATGGGCTGTGGAACACAATACAGTTTAGCTTTAAATATATGTGCCAGTCATTATCCAGATGTCAATATATGCCTTACACTCACTCCTCCAAGACAGCCTACATTGCTATAGGAGCTGATGAATCATCATAGATGTCAATGACAATTTCTCTGCAGCCCTCCCGCTTCTGGCAGCAATCTCAACAGATGTCAGAAGCGAACCAGAGCAGAGTGGAGCTTGCTCAGTAACTAAGCTGGACACCTCCTAGGAAAAACAAAACAAAACAAAAAAAACGGTGTGCTGCAGAGTGCAATGGTAGTGGTTCACTACATGGCACACTCTTCCCTGTGATTCACTACAGCACCAATGTACTTCAGCATGGTGTTGTGAGACGCTGTGCTGATGAGACCTAAAACAGGAGGTTCCCTCACCTCTTGCAGTCATCAAAGATTCATGTTTGCAGGCATTAGGTATTTCAACATAATTCATTATTCACACATCTCTAAAACTGATTCATTCCCTGGTGGAGTAGACAGTAATTCCCTTATAGCAATTTCATCCGAAGATCTCAAGCACTTTACAAATATTTAATTAATTCTCATAACAGGCTTGTCAGTTGGCATTATTATTTTTCAAATGAGGCCAAGAAGTCCTGATTCAGTCCTTTGGTATAATCACTAACTCCTTCTCACATGTATGTCTTCAGCTGTGGTCTGGTATAAAGATCTAGTCCTGGGTTGTTGGGAGGGAGATACTGGTAACACCACAAATTCTGCCCCAAACCATCCTACTTTTTTTCTACTAAATTGGAATTTAAATCATAGTCATGTTTTATGTTCACTTGTGTGCAACCCATTCTTTATGGAAAAGAAACCCAAGCCTCTGACTAATGTCAGTATGTAGGTTAGGTTTCCCCATGGCATTGGTTAACAGTTTGAACTGCACTTGGCTCTGTTACTATTGCCTCTCTCTCTGTATGCCAGTCACAGTTGGATGTAATTCCTTTTTTCAAGCATGGCTTAACATTTGTATTTAAAATGGTTATCTTACAGCAGCTATCAGTCAACATCCAGCTGTGCCTCTGCCCTTGTGCACTAGTGAACTCTCACCAGGCACCGTGTTGAAGAGACAGTTAATTAGGAACCAGGTGACATTCCATTAAAATGAAACTCAAACAAGTTTCTTTGTGTTTCAAAGGTTTAAAATAATTTAAGATTATATTCCTTCAATATTTCTGCCTCTGAATCCAGAACTCAAAGAGAAAGATCAACTCATCTGTACCAATTTCTTTGATCAGTTTACACGACAGAAAAATTAGTTGGGAATAAGCTACCCCTCTGACATTAGAAGGTAGAAACTAATTTAGAGCTCAGACCTGCAAAGTACTAACATCAATGGAAATTGAAGGCATTCAGGTCCTCCATGTGTTTTACAAGGCCTTACAAAAATCAAGCAAAACCCCCAATTTGCATGAAAACTAAGCTGTTTACTGGGTAGAATTTTACATCAATTTGGCAGCACTCTTGGTCTTGGTTTTGAGAAACAATTTCATGACGAATAATGTTTAGATTTATACTAGCTAAGGTAAGAGCAATCAAATCACATGCTTCAGCATGGAAGATGATCATTGCAAGGTTCAGGAAGGATTTATTTCCTCCCATGAAGAGCATTAGTCAGTTTGGTTTCTCCTTTTCCCCAAACTGCATAGAATTTGCTACTGATGTCAGTGACAGGATACTGAACTTGATGGATTAGTGACCTAATCCAGGATAGCAGACCCTATGCTTCCCTCTTCATCATCCCCTTGATTCTGATCCTTGGTGATGGTGGGAAACCAATGAGGAGATTGTGCCTACATTACAGGCTCTAAAATTCTTCTGGAAAGTTAGAAAAATATACTTTAACCAGTTGAACCAGTACTATTTGTTTTCCCACCCTAATCCTGGAAGTGTTACATACGCACTGTGGCACTTAGCACGGAATCAGTGCTTTATTTCAGCAACTAGCTGTGAAAGCAATAAGGCTGAAACTGACAGAATAGTGTAACATGTAGCTTTACTCATTGCTAAAATGAAGTATCTGAGCGATCTAAGGAAAAAGTACTCTAACAACTGGAGAGGATTTACAGCACTGGAGATAGGTAGAATTTGCTGGTTCAGAGGCAAAGCTTTTCCTCTCCATTTTCTCTGTTTCACTGCAATTGAGGAATCAGAACAAGACATTCAGTACACTTCTGTGTACCTCCAAACTGAAAGAAAAACTGGAGTGGAGACAGGAACTCATCTAAGAGCTTTTATATGGTACCCCATAGAAAGCTCATATCCTTTGTTGTCTGCAAAGCCTCTGAATAGCTCTTTCATTTGAAGGCTGCCCTTTTAATAGAAAAAGTGCAAATTGCTTCTCATGGCATCCTGAGGAAAATAGAACATTTAAATGCTCTCAAGTGAGGAATAAAATACTCAAGGGTATGCACATGTTTGGCAGATACTAGTCAAACTCAGGTGCCAAATAAGAACCAAGGCTGAAGGCTGAGTACCTCCTATACTGCTGCTTTGCAGTGCTCATATCCTACAGTGGACAATTTCACTTAAAGTGATATTTTATAGCAATACACTTAAGTGAATTTAGTGCTGGTAAAAGATGCTGGATGAACTTCTCTGGAAAACAAAGCCCTCTCTTTAGCCACAGAACAGGTACAACAAAGGCAGCGGCCACACATACACTTCCTCCACATTACCCTGCCAATGTGCCTATCCTAACCTGCAGGGCCCACCACTACAGAGGGAAGATTATAGTTCATACTCCACACACTCCATTCAGTCACTGGTCTCTTTGCTGAGACTGCCTCTATCTCTGCTGCATACTGCCTTTTATTTAAAAGAGAAGAAGCTAGTGGTAGAAAATTTTCTGAGGAACTCTGGAATCAGATTCCATTCCTGGCCATAAATAGCCTGGGTTTTCCTGATTTGTTAAGCTAGCATTTGCAGAGGGAAGGGCTTGATGGGAATGATGTTTAAGAGTGTTGGGAGTATCTGAGGGAAAAGTTCCCTCCCTTTGAGTTGAGGGTTAGATGCTGGGTTTTAATGTTTTAAATTCTGTCAAAGGCACCAAGTGTAGGCCTCTTTTTTGTATCCTTACCTTTAGGATACCAATGAGTTTGATTATTTTACTGATAAGATGTCAGATAACACAGCTCAGTCAGATTTAGTAGTCAAAAATACATCAGCACAAACAGAGGAAAATACATACTGCTCCCTGGGAAACAGGCCTGCAGCTCAAATCTGTTTCAAAGAATATGAGCACACTTGAGAGTATATTTATATACCCTTTGTTTACAACAAACAGAAAATGCCCCCCAATTCCACCCCTTTCCTTATATTCTTTTCAGACCTGTTTTAAAAGGAAGATAGAACATTTTGACCAATTATCCTAGCATCTAGTCCAGAGACACTTGTACCAATTATCCATGGCATTTGTGCAAACTGTACCCAGAGCACTAATTATTAGTTGGCAAGTCTTAACAAAACATACGTCTTCTTTCTGACAGTTCCTGCGTGTACAATATACTGGGGTTATACAAAGTTCACTGTAAGCCTGACATAAGTGAAAGGCACGCTGGGAGTCCTGTTTATAATTAGCATAAGCATGAAAGCCTTTTAGAAATATGATATTGGTTAACACTTATAAGGCATTGGATTGGAAAGAAAGAAAACAAACAATATATTTGGGATTGGGGATCTGGATTTTGCTTATGTACATATGAAAGGTAGTCAACAGGTGAGAGGTGGTCTGGTAAGTTTCTGGAACAACCTAGCAGGCTATACTGAGTATTCTCATCTGCTCATGTTTCCTCCACTGTCCCTTGACAATGGTTTTGTAAGACCCCCAAAACTGTGTCTGTACTCCCCATCTATCCCTGGCTCTTCAACCATACCTAATGGTAGGGTGACCAGACAACAAATGTGAAAAATCGGGATGGCGGTGGGGAGTAATAGGAGCCTCTATAAGAAAAGGACACAAAAATCAGGACCGTCCCATCTGGTCACCCTACCTAATGGACTGGCAGTCAGGGATTTTTGGGAGGCAGAAAGATATATAGGTTTAAGTCAAGTTATCCAAATGCTTTTCTCTGTATCATTCTCTATTTAAATCCTGGCAGAAAATGAGAAGAGCTGGACTCAACTATCCTGCATTGCTATTTTCAGGTGCTAATCAAGCTCATTACTTTAAAAAAAATAACGAAACTCATTTCCTCTGCAAGTGTTCCTGTAGAAGATGCTTTGCCAAAGCACTCTGGTAATTAACAAATTATTCCAACATCGCCTTTTCAATTCAAATTATGTTGCAAATTTCACTGAAAGGAATGTTCAATCAAAGAAACGGATATTTGGCATGGTTCACTGATTGCAAGCAAACAAAACGAAAACCACCAGTGTTTCATTGTGCCAATAATATATACTATCCACTTGTTATTTATCTAAGAGCCTACAAGTACTGACATTTCTTCAAGCAGAATTTGGTGAAATGCTTCATAAAGGGATTTGCTGTTTTGCCAGTGATTGACTCAGAGAAAATATTCATTGCCAAAGCACAGACAAATGAAGGACTCTAAAATTCTGCAGTCTGGATTTCTCCTTATGAAACATGAAAATCGCAAATGAACATAGACCTTTTATTTGTATGAACTGATTCCAATAGGCTTACATTTTTGCCAGTCCTACACTCCCAAAATTAAGGGTCTCTAGGTGGATGTAATCATGTAGACAGTTAGTCCATTTTTTATTATCCATTTATCATTGTGTTATGTGGTGTTATGGTCAATTCATATGCTATTTCATTCATAATCAATGTATGCTAAATAGATTTAAGTTGTAAGTCTATAGAGATGTAAGACTGACAAGTATTTAGGAGTGATGAGGGTATATTGGGTATATAAGCAAAGCATGGCTGCAACACAAGGCCTACCAACTGAGACCTGTAAGATTTTAGCTTAGATAGACTAGGCCATAGGCTTAAGAATGGTTGACATGAGTGTGTGACCAAGGAATAACCCTATGTCAGTAAGGTCACAAGATTACTGGGAAAGATGTGCCAAAAGGTGATGTTATGGAAAAATGGGTTGCAAGAGTCAATGTATTGACCAAGATCACCAGATATCTGATTGTAACATCTTTGAATGGTCTGTCCAGACCACAGGTTGCCATAGACACATGTTGCATATAGATGCTAATAAGAATAAGTGCAGAAAAAGAAAAGTGCAGAAAATGAAAAGAGTTGAAACCTTCATGCATATGCATGAGGTATGGTCAGAACAACACATTAAAAAGAGGTTCCCTGGTTGCGTAAAAGTGGGAAGATCCAAAGGATGACCCCATGGGATAACACAGCAGGAATCATCCTTCTATGGATGATTATCTGGTGAAAGATCCATCAGACCCTGGAATCTCTTGGGGATGTGAGCATGACTACAGTTACAATTCTTGTGTGGGTTCTTCTAGGATTTCTATTTGCATGGGTAATTGTAACTTTACTTATTGCTTTAATAAAACATGTAGTACAGATAAGACTTTGCACTTGTGATTGTGTCTGTGGTCAATATCCTGGAACTTTGTGTGTTCCTAAAGTCTCCACGTTTGAAAAAAAGCATCAGAGGCAATTTTCACTCAATTGAGCTTGAAACTGTAGCAACCGGAGCTGAGCCCACAGTGGTGTAATATAAAATCACTAAATTCACTTTAAATAAATAAAAAGGCTACAAACAAAACTTTACAGTTAAATGTAAATACAGACATGGATCTTTTCTACTCCATTTTCATTGAGTTGAATGTTTGCCTGGCGGGGCTGTGGGGCTCAGTAAGACCTTAGAATGCTACAGGCCTTGGAATAAAGCAGGCCAATAGAGACTTGCATTTAAGCAGGTTAGATTAGTCTGGGGATGTGTTAGGATGCTGTGGATTGGAATATTGGAAGGTGGGAGGAAGGGGAATAACAGCTTTTAGCAGATGTTTTCCCTTCCCAAGATGGGCTACCTAGTTTGAGGTGAAAAGTTTCATACAGATGCATCCACTTAGCGAAAATATCCTCTCTCTATTCTCTCTGGCCTCCTTCTAGTCTCAACCTTATTTTACACTGCCGAAGGTGATTGTGGCACATGTGCATTTATTTATTATTTTTTTAAATCCATTACTATGTGTAAATACTAGTAACAAGCCTTTTATGTATCCAGATGGCTAGTGATTCTGTATTTGTGGGATAAAACAAGGACATAAACTTTCTCACTCTTCAAAGATTATGCTAATCTCCCTGGGGATCAAAATATTATTTGTATTGAAGAAGCATCTACATTTGCTCCTCCAAGCATAGACCTGTGCAACAGAATAGGCTAGGTGCCGAATAATTTGGTCTGCTGGAAGCATAAGGTCATTGCAGGAGGTAACAGAGCAGACTTTATCAGTGATTTGCTATAGGATGGGAAATACTGGTTCTAACCCCACCCCAATAGCCATTTTTTTGTCCATCAAAGAGAAAGCTGTAATTTTGGAGACTAAATCCATTTTTTCCTGATATCTTGCATTTCTGTTGAAACAATTTCTGTAAAACACTGTAATTATTACTAAACTGGTGCATTTAGAGGGTGGTTGCTATGTAACTGTGACAGAATTATGGCCTACATACCCCATAAAAAACACAGCAAAAGCTTATCAGTAGGACTTTTGCCTTTCTTCTACTTTAGCGAACAAAGGAATGACCCCTTCACCTTTTATTTTCTTTTGCCACCGACTATTTTTCTTTATCACTTTCAGGAGCTTGCATCAATGTGTCAGCCTGTGATATTTCAGCAATCCCAGCGGCACAGTAAAGTGCACACAACCCTCCCAGCTGTGAATCAAAGCCTGCAGTAACTAAACAACACCATCTAGAAAGTTGACATTAGAAGCTCGACTTTGTTTGGGGTTATAAACACAACTCCCTCCTCCACAGAGCCCACATTTTCAGAGACCTGCCCTCCCCAATATCTATGCAGGTGAGATGTTTACAGAATTACCTAGACCCACAGGTTTTTATATCCCTGATTTAGTGGGGGCAGGAGGATGTAACTGAGGCAAGGATTCTAATTTACTAGCCATCAGTAAAAAGAAAAATATTCAGAAGAACCCATTACATTTCAGCATGAAAAGAGACTGCAGAATCAGTGCAGCACAGCAGGCATACGCCTCACAAGGTTTGGGAGCGAGCAACTTGTAAACCCAGTCTCATATGGCCTAGGTTTTATTTGCAGTATTCAGAAAACTCTAAATTACATTAGCACGGTACATAGGCACCAGTCTAGTGGATCTCTTATAGCAGAGAGAAAATGGGGTCTAAATAGCAGCCTATCATACAAATCTAAACCTTTGCAATTTTCCTACAGAATAGCCTGAACCACATCCCCTCACTCCTGCCTAAAGAAGATTGTCATCCTTGCTCAAGCTTCCTTTATAATACCCCTTAATGAGCTCATTACTACAAGTGGAGACTACTTGCCTTGCTCGAATGATTGTTAAAGAGGCCCAGCTGCCTTTGTAAAGCTCTGCACATATTTGGAAGGCATTTGTAAATCCTGGCCAGCACAATAAGGATTTGGAAGCACATTTTTTTGTAACCCGACTACCAGCCCATAGATATCTTGTGCCATGGTGGTGGTGGAAGCATATCTCTGTAGCATATCCAGAGGGGTAGGTGTATCTCTGTCCTAAAAGGGTTCTCCTGTTAAGTCCCAAAGTGTTTGTACTCCCCATCCCATTGTTATTGCAGTAACTTGCCTAACTTTTATGCAGTTTGAAAATCACTGAAATCCAAAAACCGTGGGGATATCATAGATGGGGAGTATGGGATCCACAAAAGCCAGCACACTAGATAGGGAGCCATCTCAACTAGTCAAATTAGGAGGTGCCAATATGAGGGATGTGTGCTAAGCCTTGCCCCTCTCAGGGGGCTGGAGGGAGGTGCCTGTCTTTGCTTGGGATTCACTTGGGAGTCCAGGGACTCTCCTGGAGTCATCAGCTGGAATGGCAGTTACACATGCCTAATGCCATACAAAATGGCTCACTGTAGAGAGGCAGCAATAGCTTCTCTATAAACCTTTAGCCTAGTGGTTAGGGTCCTCACCCAGGAGATGAGAGACCCCAGTTCAATTTCTCCTTCTGCCTGATGAGAAGGGATTTAAACTCCCACCTCTCAGGTGAGTGCCTTAACTACTGCCCTATACTCACTCTCTCCCTTTGGCCCAATGCATATTTAATGCAGTAGAACAATTTATTAGGAGAGATTGAGAGCTCTCCCCATCAGAATATCCTCTAGCCTAGTTGTTAGGGCATATACCTGCAAGGTAGGAAACCTGTATTTAGGTTCCTTCTCCTTATCAGGCAGAGAGGGGAAATGAAGTGGAGTCTTCTATGTCCCAGGTGAGACTCGCTGCAGAACTAGGGACAGAATGCAGATCTTCTATCTCCCAGTCTAGTTTGACACAAGCTCTGTTCATTATTGTGTAAAACTGTCATGGTATATTTTGTAATAATTATAAATAAGAGAACTAAAATCCCAAATCCATGCTCATCCCCAAATTTGGGTTGGAAAACTGCAACCAAATTTGGTTGGAAATCATTAATGCTATGCATTGCTTGCCAGTTTGGACCATGCTATGATAGACACTGAAGTTGCAAACTATTTAAACTGGAGTGACCATCTGTCCTGTTTTGGCTGGGGCAGTCCCTTTTTTAAGCACTGTTCCAACTTTTTTGACAACTGATCAAGTTGGCAAGAACAAATGGGACAAATGCCCACTTTCATCAAAAAGGTGGGGTGAGGAGGAACGTGTGTGTGTGGGGGGGGCGTGAATGGTGATGCCAGCCCTGTGAAGGTAGGTGAGGCAGGGCTTGGGTGAGCAGTGACACCAGCCCCAGCCTCGCATGCGGGGGGCAGGCAGAGCTTGGGCGAGCAGTGATGCCAGCCCTATGCAGGGTGGGGAGGGTGGCGCGGGGGGGCCCTTTGTGAGTGACTTGGGCCAGCCCCACATAGTGGGAGGGCTCAGGCTAGCCCCATGAGGTGTCCCCGTTTTCCCTTGGGGACACCTCATGGGGCTAGCCTGAGCCCTCCCCCTATGTGGGGCTGGCCCAAGTAGCATATGGGGAAACACAGTCACCATAATTTAAGCATGAATGAAAATAGTGGAACTCTGACCCCCCCGAATAAAATCTGCAAACCTTGAGACTTTGATGGTAGAACTGCAGAGTAAGGAATAAAAAAAATCTGTTTTTCAAACCCTGTCTCTCTCTCACACACACACACAAAAGACATACAAGAAATGAAGTTAAAAATTGGAAAAAAAAATGGTTGTCAAGTTTCTATCATGAAATGAGGTGGAAAAAGTCATTTCACAATAGAAAGGACCAGTATTGATGTGAAGCTGCAATCTGTAGGACCCTAAATCCAAATGAGCTGACTAAATTCCATTAGATCTGGTAGAAGAAGAGAGGGAAATGTGATCTGGATTTCAAGTACCCCTGAAAAGCTAAGGCACAAAGTAGAAAGAAACTGTCTCTTTCATTATCTTTCAATAAAACATTTCCAAAATCTTGAAGTGAAAATCGATAGCAAGAAACATTGGATTATTTTGGGACCAATATCTCATTGTAAATTTTCTCCTGAAATCTTTAATTTCTTCTATTCATCAAAGCTATAGGAGCTGATTCTACTTTTAGCAGTTCTCGCTCCGCTACCATTGACTTCAGTAGAAGCCACCTCCCATGCAGACCACACACCCACAAAAATTAACCCTTAACTCTGTTGCAGAGTGGGCACCAACAGCCAGCAGTTTTTACTTTGAATTTCCAGAATTTTGTAGATCTCGTGTCACAACTTTATCATTTCTTCTATGCCAGTGACTGAATTTAAAATCTCTGATTGTATTTTAAAGAGGCTATAAACTGTGCATATTAATGAATCAGTGGACCAGAGAAGCTTTGTGAGATAGAGATCTGTTTAGGCAGATATTGATGGGCAAGTTCCACTTGAGGTCACAGATTAAATCCATGGGCCTAAATCATCAGATCAGAGTGAGAATTCATCAGCCAGATAGTAGGAGAGATGGTTAGAACATTTTCATAGGGATGGCAGCATGAGCCAGTGAACAGAGCAATGGCTTGGGAGGTACTGGTGACATGGATTCTGTATTTGGTTCTGCCACTGACTCACTGTGAAATCTTGCAAAAGGCACATTATTTCCATGTGTCTCAGTTTACCTATCTGTGAAATGGAGATAACAGCTTTGTTAATGGCTTTGAAATCTAAAGGTGGAAAATATTACATAAGGCCTGGCCATGAATTTAACTATTTAGTTTAACCTTCCATAGTCAGAAATAATATTATTCCTTCTTGGATTAAAGGGTCTAATCTAAAGTATCATTCTAATAGTACTTCTGACAGCTGATTGGTGACTTATATAGACCAAGCCTTAGTAGATGTGTATTCAAATCACAAAAACAAAAAAACAACAACAAAAAACAGCATTTTCACAGTTAGCAGCCTTGGCTGTCTTCTCAGAATGGGCAAGTCCTGAATGAGTATAAAAAGAGAACATCCCTCTCACTCAGACACAGAGATGGAGCCTCTAGAGGTCAGGGATGAGATCCACTGGAAGGAAGCATGTACTCTCACTGCCTGACATGCTTTGTTCTGCAGTTACTGTAAAGGACTTCACTTTCCAGTAGCTTTCACAGGCACTAAAATTCACTCTAAAAGGAAAACGCATGTGAATTAAAGTATGCAATAGAGCAGAACAATACTAAAAGGGCACTGTATGACTGAAAGTGTATAAATTATGCACATTCCAAGTAGTACAGTAAACATAACTCTTTGTACATATGTGCAGTTGCTGCTTTTCAAAGTTCAATACCTTGTTCATTTTTTTTAAATTACAAAGTAATTGGACAATATTGTGAAGCACAATATGCAAATACCTTTCCCAGTATTGACCAGGTCTGATATGGAGCAATCATTTGCCAATTTCATTATTTTAAAACCAGTTATTTCTACAAGGACAAAAAATTATCAGGAACTGGTAAATTATTTATTACTATTGTTTTAATTCCCTACTCTTCTTCCACTGCTCTGTGCAAAGGAATGAAATCTTGGAATAACATGCAGTGAAACAAAGTGAAGGAGGAAGCCATCTCTACAGGATGGGCTTCTTTGTACAGTTTCATAAAACAGCATTAGCTCCTGCTTTGCACTCTGTTCAAACTCTTACAGGGGTCACAAAGTGCAGCAGTAGACTGGCCAGCCAGCAGGCTGGCTATCAGCAATCTGTGCTGCCATGGCTCAGGAGATGGGCAGTGCGCAATGCAGAGGGATTGTCCCTCTTTGCAGCTGACTGACCTCTTAAGGATTGGGGCACTGTCATCAAGTGCATGTCTGTCCCTCCTGCTTGCTTCATGCCCCTCCTGTTGTCCCAAAGACCAGGAAAAGAATGTCTTACACCTCCATGGCTATTCAAAGCAGTAGAAGTAACATGCAGGCTGAGGTGTGAAATCCATCTACCAACCTCCCTACCCCATCTTGCAGCTTTCTATAAAGCTCAATTATTGACTTCAGTGTAGCTACGCTGATTTATATCAAATGAGTATCTGGCCATTAATGTCTTTATCTACCTCTACATACCTACATTACCAATGCACACAGGGCTGGCCCTGCAGAAACATTTTGTTTTACTAACTTTTTTAACCTCAGGGGCTTTAAACAGACCTTTTAAATAAAATACGTATATATATAAAAGGGCGAGAAAATAGGGTCTTGCAATTTGATAGGTGTAATTTTCTCCCACCCTTTTGGGTCCTTTCACTACAGGCATATCCCACACAGTGTGCTGCTGAAGTCAAAGTGCATTTTTCTTGCAATTTGTCTGCTGGATTTTTATAAACCATAAATTGTCACTTTGTCACTCCGCTGACTGACAGCCCATCCCACTCTGAGCTGCAATATCCACTGACAGTATATTACTGTCTGGCATCAGCAAGTCCCGATTGATTTGAGTTGTAAATTAAATGCCCTGATGGTTGTAATATGGTGATTTATCACTAAAGTCAATGTAGGTTTTTCTTTGCAGTGGATGTGAGCATGCACAAAAAATAACAATTCCCGAGGGTCACGCACAGAGTGTGAATTTTCCATAATTTTTGTGGAAACCAAAGCATGAAGCCTGCCCACCTGGGAGTTTCAGGGAAATAAAGTTATGCAACTAGAGGACATCAATTGTGTGCAGCACAGACCCTGTAAAAACCTCTATCTGACAAGTCTCATGTTTTTAAATACTTAGCCTGATTCAAAGGTTCTTGTGTGCAACCCATAAAGAGTTCTTTTTCAATTGATTTGGGCTAGTAACTGAAGCAAGGGACACATAGAGGAAAAGCAACAAGAGGCATTTATTATTTTTTTAAAGGGATGCTGACAACTTACATATAATATATCTTTAAATGACACAAGATGCAATCCTGGCCTCATTGAGTCAATGTCAAAACTCCCATCAACTTCATTGGGGCCAGGAGTTCACCCACATTTTTTTTTATTGGTGTTATTATTAATACATTGTTTTTTAAAAAATGAAGTCTTAAAATGTAATTGAATTTGCATGATCACTACTGATTTCCAAAAAAAGTAGACAGAGATTGATTTCTTTTATAAATTAAAAGAAATATATTTGTCTTGGTTTGGATCTTAGGTGTAGTAAAGCTTTTCCTATGTTTGTTTGGTTTTGGTTCCCCCTGCCCCTGCATAAAAATCTACATTTTGGGCCTAAATACCCCAATATCATTCCTCTAAACACAAGTCATTATTTTAATAGGTTCCATCATGTAACAAGAAAAAGAGTGTGTTTATCACCCTCTCTCTCTCTCTCTGGCCAAATATAAGCGGAGGGGTTTGGCTGGCTTCCTCTCACTTCACACTTTCTTTAGCCAATGTAAAGATACAGTTCCACCTTTTTATGTGAAAGAGGTTTCTGAAGGGATAAAAAAGTTGGCTGAGCATTCAAATGGAAAGCCATGAATTCAAATCTCCATGGAAAACCTCCAGTACCATCAATCTCCCATTTTCACTGGTGGTCACTTGAATATAAAAAGCAAGAACCTTCTCATTGTGACAGATTTTTGGGAAATAATCTGTTTTGCTGAGAGGGGAAAGGATGGGTGCCACTGACTAAAACTGAGGGAGGTCAACCAGGGAGGAAAGGAAGGGGCTCTTTATGAATGACTGCAGTTTATGTTTGTCAGATTTTCATGAGCATGGGCTGAGGCTCATAAAACCATTGACCTTGCAACCCAAGATTAAGTTGGAATATATTTGAGGTTCAATGTGACTATTTCACTCACTCAGCTCTATAATTGTATAATTAACATTTAAATTGCAGCTTCTGCAAAGCACACAGGACTGTATGGACATTTCTCTCCAGTATTACAGTGCTTTCTGATTACTATGTACCTGTTAATTGCCAAAGATAGTTTGCTCTTCCTATACACAGAAAGGACTAGGAAGACTGTGTTTCTTGTTTTGTCATCTAGCAGAAGGAAAGATGTGAAAAAGATTAGTTATGATATTTCTCCCCCTTTGAGCTCAAAGTAAAATTTCACGTTACAATTAAAAAAAAGAATGCTGGCCTTAGATGTACAGTTTGTAGACAGAAGTACAGTTGACATATTAAAGAGACACTGATTAAAATAATTAAATGTCTGAATATAACTAAACACTCTGCCATCAATGAAAAAGTAATATTCAGTCATCCTCTATTTTAGTAACTTTGTCTTTCTAGGTTAAAGCTGCTATTAAAAAAAAAGGGGGGAGGGGTGAGACGGGGAGTCCCAGCCAAAATTCCATCCTTCTTGTGCCTGAATTAGCGGCAGGCAAGTACATCAAGGGCATCAACCATCCCTATAAAATTTTCCTGTTTCCTGCACTGAAAGAAAGGAAACATATGAAGAAGAATGAGGCAGAAAAATCTTGGTAATATAGAGGGCTGAACAAATAGTTTGTAACAAGTAAAGCACTGGAGAAATTTAATTTTCTTTCCTCCTGTTGGAATATTGGTGAGCACAGTGTGATTTCCACTAATTTATTTGTTATCTACAATTATTCAGCAAAAGTTTGGGGAATGTTTACATTGTGAATTGGCCAGTTAAATCGCATGGTATTGTTTATGTTCCTCAACTGGATGAGCAGTCAAGCGCTTCAGGCATGAATTCTTGCAAATGTCAGAGTCAGTTTCTGTGAATACTCATGTATGTGACTTTGAAATGCACATTCTGTGAACGTTCATACCAGTAAGACTCTGACTATCATTCATAGAAACAAACACAAAAGGAGTGTGTAACAGAGCTAAGCAGAACCCAATGTGTCCATTCACTCCTTGGTTTCCCTCCTGAGACTATCAGCAGAGACAACCATAGTAATAGTTTATGTGAGGTGGACACTTGCCTGCTATAATCTGCACTGAGATCTGTTAATTTCTTTCTCACAGACCACCACGAAGGCTATCAAATAACGTTTGAACTTGGGTAACTTGAACTATGTTCGACCAATGTCATAGACGTTTGGGGCCTACAGATTTTACCTCAATCTTACAAATGTGCAATATAAGCAGACGTCTTTACTTGCTGACTCATTGCCAGGTGCCTTCCCTTCACCCTGCCTCAGCTGACATTGTGTTACCCAGTTCAACATTCAACCCACTAGAGGTCTCCATAACACCAAGCAAACCAGAAAATGAACATCATGAAGTCAGAGGTGATCAAGCTCAGAAGAGAGAAAGAGAGACAGCCTGTTTGAGAGCAGGAGCAGCAAGGCATAGACAGTAGCCTGGGAGGTGGATGCAGAAGGAAGGCTGAGTGCCACACACAATTGGAAAGCTGTGAATGAAAGCTGATAGGTGGGATGCAGAGGTGAGAATTTTAAGATAATAGATACATATTCAAACGCTCCAGTGTGACTTAGGGGCCTAAGTCCCCATTACCAAAATCACTGTGGCACTTTGTTACTTCATGTAATCAAATGTTACTTCATGTAATCAAAGAAGATCTGACCACTCTAGAGCTGTTGCCCCTAGACTGTGGATTTGCAGAACCTCCTACCATGTTTATGGAAATCACTTTAATCTATAGGACAAGTCTCCCTCTAACTGGCTGCCCTTTTCCATTTACCATCTCGTCTGGGGAAGGGCAGCCAATCACAACTGCTGAACATGCTGAGGGACAGACTGGTCCTTCAGCACCTGCAACAGGAAGAGATCTGTCCCCACATTCCCCTGCAAACACAGGGCTGGGCACTGAATGCTATCTGGGGAGGCTGTTTATCCTGCTGATATGCTCCAAATCCTGCTGGCTATGCAGCATTTTCTTTGACTGCCTGCTGCTTTCCCCCTTCCTGGCTTAGAATGTCAGGATGCTGTTGTTGCCATTGATGATCTTCCTTGAACTTCCCCGGGCAGGGTTTCAAAATGAAGTGCTGGGCAGAGGGAGGTGATATGATATTTAAAAACAAAATGCCTGGAGCAATTACAATTGCATTCTGGGGTCTTGTTCTAGCTGCATTACTCTCTGTTCCATTCATGCTGATCTGTTCCGGCTTTATAAATTGACATCTATACACATTTGCACTTCTTTTCAGCCGGTTCTTGCTATAAAGGTGTTTGTAGATACTCTGAGGCCCTAGTTTACTCTGCAGCACTTTTTACTGGTGTCACTGTAACCCAGTGGTGATTGTATGCTGCATGTTCCCCTTTGTCTCCAATCGGTTTAGGCTGCAAGTCTATTGCAACCCTAGCTGTAGAAGGTCATGTGTTTTAGCTCTGGAGGTCACCAGTTCAATCCATGATGTGGTGGTCCAGATGATAACTGTTACTCTAATGTATATGAAGAACAGAACCCAGCTTGGCTTTCAGAAGGCTGGATTTACAGGAGTAGCAGTTAAAAGAAATATCTTTTCACTTGTAAACTGAGCACGTTTAATCTGTAAGTCATGGGGAGACAAGACTATTTTCAGTGCCCAAGGTCACACAGTGAGTCAATAGAAAAGACTAACCATACTAAACAATAGATCAGACTGCACCCACACACATAAAACATGCAGTCACCATTTGATTATGTATTTTAATGAAATAGTTGTTTCTATGTGATTTGTGTTCTTTTCCACAGCATTTGCAAACTGTTGAAAGAAAGCCCATACGGCAGCTCTATCTGTCACTGTTCATTTGAGACTAATACAAGATAATGTCTGCTAATACTCTCTGGGTCTGTTTTCCCCTTGATGTGTTAACACTGAATCCTGTTAATGGAAGTGGTAATAATATGCATACTTTATGCTAGAAAAAGATCTTGAACTGATGAAGATCCCATTAACATTTCGGCTGTGACAATATGATCTTCTCTCCTAATCCTGGATGACTGTGCATTCACCATAGACCTCACTCATGTGCCAGTCCGCTTCCATATGCCGTGTAAACTTCAGCTTCTGCATCGGGTGTACACTGCATCTGGCTTAAAATTGAGATGGAAAAGCACTGAATACGAATTGAGGTCTTGTGCTGATTTCCTCTGGAGGTAAAACAAAGAAACAAACAAACACCCCTCCCAAAAAGTTACAAATACTGAAATACTGTAGATCACTCTCCTGCAGCCCACCCCCCAACTCATTCTAACTCAAATGTTAGACTCCACAGAAAACATTTAGGGAAAAATCTTGGGTACCCTTATGCAGGTGCATTAAAGAAGAGAGCAGGAGCAGGGAGAATGGACCTCCCAATTTTTCACTCACAACTCAGATAAGGTCCAGCACTCTCTTGGTTGCTGGGAATTGTTATATCCTTGGGGCAGCCGGTGTAGGAAGCAATCACGTGAGGCCAGAGAGCAGGCAGCTAACCAAAACCTCCATTTTATTTACATATATACAGAGAGCTCCTCAGCCGGTTGAAACCGGTTGAGCTAACCCATAATAATCTAACTCAGTTGCCATAGCAACAAAACCATGACAACCAAATACACAACATATTCCTCCCCCCCTAATAAGAACATCCCCTAAATAAAACACACACTAGACTAGAGAAGGAGGGTAGACTGCCTCCATTCCCGGCTAAACCCTGGGGATTATTTTGCCCCATAACCGTGGGTTCGCCCTAGCTAAAGATCCAGCCGATGAGGAGGCCTTCTGTCTCTAGGTGGATTACGGCGAACTACTGGTGTTGTTGCACCCGAAAGCACTAGGGGCTCAGGGTCCGCAGCACGAACAGGTGAGGAGGTGGTATCAGCTCGTGCTGGGCAAAGGGGTATCTCAGCCGCCGGCAGTAATGGAGGAGAACAGTCAGAAACAGGTGACTCGTGATTCGATCCCTCACCAGAAGAGGTGAAGTCAGACCCCTCAACTGCAGATGGGTCCTGAGGACTGGCATGACCTGGCAACAGCTGATCTACATGTCGCCGCCAGGTAAGATTCTCTGCAGTCCGGACTGTGTAGGAAACAGGTCCTGTTTGAGTGATGACTGTGGCCGGAACCCATTTAGCTCTGGAAGTATAATTCCGAGCCAAAACTGGCTGTCCCGGGCTAAAGGTTCGGTCTTTTGCTCTGGGTGCCCGTCTGATAACTTGATATTGCTGCTGATGTTGCACAATTTGTCGGGGTTCAGAAGGTTTCAGCAGATCAAAGCAAGTGCGCAGCTGTCGTCCCATCATTAGAAAGGCCGGAGATGCGTGGGTCGTAGCATGAGGTGTGTTTCTGTAGGAAAGTAAAAAGGTATCCAGACGCTTTTGAATGGAGTGTTGTCCCCTTGCTGATTTCAAAGCGTTTTTCATTGTCTGCACAAATCTTTCAGCTAATCCGTTGGTGGACGGATGATATGGTGCTGATGTGATGTGGTGTATCCCATTTGCCTTCATAAAATTTTGAAACTCCTGAGAAACGAACTGCAGTCCGTTGTCGCTCACAAGTTGTTCTGGCAGACCAAAACGACTAAAGAGTCCTCGTAGTTTTTGGATAGTACTCTCTGCAGAAGTGGACTGCATTATAGAGACTTCTGGCCATTTAGAATGGGCATCTATTGCCACCAAGAACATGCTTCCTTCAAGGGGGCCAGCAAAGTCAACGTGAATACGTTGCCACGGGTTTTCAGGCCAGTCCCATGGGTGTAGGGGTGCCCACTGGGGTGCATTCCTCACACCCTGACATGACATACAAGCTTTTGCCTTCTCTTCAATAGCGCTGTCCAGTCCAGGCCACCAAAAATAGCTTCGTGCAATTTCCTTCATGCGCACTATTCCACAGTGACCGGAATGTAGCTGTTCTAACATCTGTGATCTCAGTGGTGGTGGAATAATGACACGTCTCCCCCACAACAAACAACCAGATTGGACCGATAACTCCGTCCGCTTGGACATGTAGGGAACAAGGTCGGATGAGACCGGAGAGGTTTGTCGAGATGTTCCATGCATCACCAGGTCCATAACGTGGGACAATACTGGGTCAACGCGAGTTGCCTTCTTTATCTGAGTAGCAGTGATGGGTGTATTCTCTACCTGTTCAAAGTAGAAGATTTCCTTGTGGGCACTATCGTGGTGTTTGACCGGCAAAGGCAACCTTGAGAGGCCATCTGCATTGCTGTGTAGAGTGGATTTCCGATATTTGATTTCATATGTGTGTGCTGAAAGTAACAATGCCCAACGTTGCATACGACTAGCAGCTAATGGGGGAATGCCTGTGTAAGGTCCAAAAATTGATGTCAGAGGTCGATGGTCTGTGAGAAGAGTAAATTTTCACCCAAACAGGTACTGATGAAACTTCCGAATTCCAAAAACAATTCCTAATGCCTCACGTTCGATTTGGGCGTAGTTAGTTTCTGCTTTGCTTAGAGTGCGTGAAGCAAAAGCAATAGGTCTCTCTTCTCCTGAAGGCATAATATGTGACACGACTGCTCCCACTCCATAAGGGGAGGCATCGCAGGCCAATTGCAGTGGTAAGGATGGATCAAAGTGCGTTAGAACTTCAGAATTTAGCAATGCATCCTTAGCTTTGTTAAACGCAACATCACAGGCTTCAGTCCACTTCCAGGCCTTGTTCTGCCCAAGGAGCTCATGAAGTGGTTTTAGCAGTGTGGCTAACTGTGAGATGAACTTTCCATAATAGTTCAGGAGTCCTAGAAACGAGCGCAGCTGGCTTACATTTCGAGGTGGTGGAGCCTCCACAATAGCTTTAACTTTTGCAGGGGCCTTATGAAGACCTGCAGAATCAATGATGTGTCCCAAATATTCAACAGAGGGCTTGAAGAATTCACACTTGTCTTTGCGAACTCGTAGGCCATACTCTTCCAGTCTTTGTAGGGTAGCCTCTAAATTCTTTAAGTGATCCTCTTCATTTCTTCCGGTGCACTTCTGCCCAGTTCAGCTGAATCTTCCCAAGCCAAGACCTACCCATTAAGGCTGGGTAGTTACCTCTCACCACAAACAGTGGTAATTTAGCCACCTGTCCATTGAGCTCCACCTTAACATCAATAGTGCCCAGCATAGCCACAGCTTCTCCCGTATACGTCTTCAGAACAGTTTTTGTTGCCTTAAGCGGAAGATGCTGTAGCTTTTCTTTATACACAGTCTCGGAGATCAGTGAGACGGCTGCACCGGTGTCCAGTTCCATGCGTATACGTTTGCCATCCAATAATGGGGTTACCCAGTATTCATGTGAGCCCATTGCCAAAGACAAAACATGCAGTGGCACTTCCTCTTGCGATGAGGTGTCACCTTGATCATCCTGGGTCTGCTCTAGGGTATGCAGGATTCCTCTTTTTGTCGGCCAAACCACAGGCCTCTTTTTCTTTTGTTTACAGGCACACTCAATGTGTCCCTTTTTGCCACAGTGTCGACACACCAGGTCCTTACACCAGCATTCTGATGCCTGGTGACCCGGCTTACCACAGCGGTAACATTCTTGACTCTGCACAGTTTTGTGGGTTGGTTCTTGTGACACTTTTTGCACCCTAGGGGGTGCACCGATGTATTGTGCCTCCCTTGTAGCCAGTTCCATGGAGACAGCAATATCAACAGCCTTCTGTAAGGTAAGCTGAGCCTCTGTCAGTAGGCGCTTCCATATAGCTTCACTGTACAGGCCACACACTAACCTGTCACGCAGGGCATCGTGTAACATTTCTTTAAATTCACAGTGTTCTGCTAGCTTTTTTAAAATGGCTACAAATTGTACAATTGTTTCATCTTCCTTTTGGTCTCTTTTGTGGAACCTATATCTTTCAGCAATTACCAGTGGTTTTGGGGAGAAATGAGACCCCAGGATTTCCACAATGTCACTGTAAGATTTAGTCTCAGGCTTAACAGGGTGTAGTAAGCTACGTAGCAGAGAGTAGGTTTTAGCCCCTACAACAGTTATGAATATTGGCACCTTCTTCGCTTCTGTAATGTCATTTGCAATACCAAAAAGCTCAAAACGCTCAGTATACACATGCCACTGCTCTGTATTCTCATCAAAAGGCTCCAGGGGCCTGGTCAGAGTAGCCATGATTTTTAGTTTCACTTTCACAGTCAGTGCAAACAAGCAGCTTTTTTGTTTGTTTGTTCTTTACCTTAACTTCTACTTCCTTCTGTTACTGGAGCAGCACCGGAATCCCATCCTCGTCGCCAGTGTTATATCCTTGGGGCAGCCGGTGTAGGAAGCAATCGCTTGAGGCCAGAGAGCAGGCAGCTAACCAAAACCTCCATTTTATTTACATATATACAGAGAGCTCCTCAGCCGGTTGAAACCGGTTGAGCTAACCCATAATAATCTAACTCAGTTGCCATAGCAACAAAACCATGACAACCAAATACACAACAGGAATGAGCATACCTGGTGATGTTTTGGAGACCCAAGGGGAAGAGCCCTGCAAGGCTGTGGCACTAACATGTGTCTGCATATGCTGGAGGAAGCACACTGAGCTCCTTTGCAAACAGCAAATATGAGGTATTCTCTTTTAGAACATTCCATCTGTGCTTCCTGAGACATGGTGCTTGGGTCTATTCTGCATAGGCAGAATGATTTGGAGTATCTCCACTCAGCTCCAGCAGCTCCAACTTCTATCTCCAGCAATCCAGCAAAGAGGAAGACTACATTACTCCCCACAGATTTCTGCATAATCAGGCATCCCAAGAAAAACCTTTTCAAAATATATAACTGAAGCAAAAAATCAACAGTGAAACTACATGAAACTTGTTGATTTGTGTTCATGGTAGTTTGAATTTAGATTCCATAGGACTCAAACCCCTTTTGGTTTTGATCTTAATGGACCCAACAACTTGAAGTGAAGCAACCAAAACTGCATGTTTTCAGGTTTAAACTACATTGAACTAATGAATGCTTGAAGTCAGAGCCCCAGTTACACTCAAAATGAAGCCCCGGTTTCTTTTAAAACTCAAACCAGGTTCTTCAAAAGTTTGCATGAATTTCTGTAAACCTTACAGAAAAGCTAGCCTGAATTTTAGGGTTGAATTTGTAATTTAATTTCTCTAGGAAAGTATGCACAGCTCAAATCAGTCTTTTATATTTTTATTGTTGTAAGTACAGAGAGAAAATATTTAAGAAAGTGTCTCCTCTTTCCAAATCAAACTCTCACAAACAAACACAGAGAGATTAAAAAGATCTTATTGTTCATCCACTCGGTTCCCTTGCTAATTGCAGGATTGTTCCGTATACAATATATTTTCTAGAGTTTTGTCCAGTCCACTTTGAAGTCTCAAGGGATGGGATTTTCCTTCCCACACACAAAAATGAAAAATCAATGATACCAGAGGTTGCCTGACTATCGTGTCATTCTCATATTTTATGTCTTTATTTCTCAATGAGTTTTTTTTCCTTAAAGAAGGCACCTGGGTCATCTTTTGACAAAGCGAAAAAGCAAGGGGTAAATGAATTGTTACTTGTCTGAACAGCAGTCTCTCTCATCCGCTCAGGAACACAGAGTGAAAATATTTACTCACAAACCTCTGTTCCAGGTGCAAGCTGGCTAAGTAAAACCTTGTATTCTTGTGCCAGTAGTAGGAAGTCTCTGTAAACAGTAATGTTATAATTTGGCCACTGACAATTCCAGAAGAAAAACTGGGAAAACATAAAGACATCTGCTTGGTGGAAAGGCAATAAAATCTGTAAATGTCCACCACCTCATACAGTGTGCGCAGCCAATGATCATGGACTGGCATTTATTTCTTCTGATACATACCTTCCTTCCCCAAGTGATTTATGAGTCTATTGTAGTATTATATCCCTCCTTAAATCCAGCCTAAATACACTTTTGTTTCATAGGATTTACTTATAATTCAAGATCTGATTTCTTTCATTATTAATTTAGTTTTATTATCCCCAAATTCTAGTTCTGATTGGCCAATCATTTAAGAATAAAGACCAAAAAAAAATATGCCTCTTTGCTTAAGAAATATATTGCTAAATCATTTTAATTTAAACCAGCTATACTTCTGGTATGGTATGTGGATTAAGGAGTTATTTATCTTCAGGCATACAATCCAAAAATGAGAAACCTAAATGACCCATGTCAATATATATATCCCCACCACTCAATGCACAATTATTGTATACAGTATATTCTTTAATGCTTATGCACTTAAATGTTAAATGATTCATGTGATAGGGTTTCCAGCAACTTCTGTTTAAACACTGTTCCATGGTATAGAATAGATCTTGTCACTAATACATTTTATCTTGATATTCAGCCTGAAAGTTCCTTAATTTTAATGCTTAATTTTATTCCATTATTCCTAATTATAATACCTTATACCACTCTGACCAATTCATTGCAGTCTCTGTTGAAATATTGCATATTTATTCTCAGTCAAAAGAAGCAGAACATATTTAAGTTATTAGAGCTCTGGAATATATGTAAGACCCGTGCATGGTATTCTGCATTTGATTTTAGTTTGCCACAAAAGCAATCTAGGAGCTGGAGGGTGTGATTTATTAGAAAAGATTAGCAAAGATAAATATGTGTAATTTAACTAAGTGACAACTAAAAGGGGGCAGTGCAACAGTTTATGAAGTTTTGAAGGGCACTCATAACAAGGCGGGGTAAGAATTATTTAGAGCGACATGAGTTATAAGTAGAAATAATTGGATTCATTTAAGAAAAGGAACATTTAGGCTGAATATCAGGATAAACTCCCTGACAGTAAGATTTGTTAGGCAACAAAACAATCTGTCAGGGGAAGTGGCTGAAATCCTATGGCTTGGGATGGTGCAAACTAGACAGGGCAGTTACTGGAAAATGTGCTAAAGGGAACAATCCTGCACTGGCAGTGGCATACATTGGATGATCTAGTACAGTAGGCATTTCCCATCTTTAATTTCTATGACTTTGTGGTAGTTCAGGATGTGGTAATGTGCATGATTAAATTCTTATTTTGGTCTGTGATTGTTCAAGGCTTGAATTTACCACCTTTACTCATGCTGAATGGCACCTTGCTCCATGTTGAGTGGTTCCATTGGCCTAAGTGGTCTAGATTTAACAGAAGGGCATAGCAAGTGCAGTTTCACCACCAGGAGTATGCCAAAGGAAGAAGTGTGGCCCAAGGTCTACAATTTCCCTCTTGTTCTTCGGATTAATACTTTATTGCTAACATAGACCATAAATAACTATTTATGGGTATGCTGGCTCTCGAGTGGTGGCTGGTGGGATCCAGGGCTCCTCCCAGCTCACTTTCTCCAGGCATAGAGTAATAATATGTATAGACCTGTGGGCCCCAAACTGTGGGATGTGTCCCCTTAGGTGGGCAGGAACTTTCATGTGGGGTGCAGCAGGGCCCAGGCCAGCCCCCATGGGAGGTAGGGAAGGAGCACCACCCAGCCCCACTCTGCCCCCAGCTCTGCCCTGGCTCCCACCCACCCCCAGCCTCAGCCCTAGCTCCTGACCATGGCTCCACTTCCAGCCCCGGCCTCGACCTCTGGCTCCTGGCCTGGCCCTGCACTCTGCCACAGCCCCAGCTGCTAGCATGGCTGTTGCTCCACCCCTGGCTGCAGCCCCAGCCCCGTCCCCAGCCTCAGGCCCCGATTGTGGCCCAGCTGCTGCTCTGCTCCAGACCCTGTCTGCAACCTCAGCCCTGCCCCCAGCCTCGGTCACCAGCTGTGACTCTGCTCCCGGCCCCAGCCCTGCTCCTGTCCCCAGACTTGCCCCCAGCTGCGCCCCTAGCCTCGACCCCTGGCTCCCGGCCTGGCCGTGACTCCAGCCCCAGCCCCGGCCCCTGGCCCTGCCCATGGCCCTGCTCCCAGCTGCAGCTTCCAACCTTGTCTGGGCAGCAGGGAGGCGTGGACAGGAGTAAAAGGGGACGAGGTAAAAACTTTGGGGATCACTTTGGGGATCTTACATCTTCATGGCTGTACTAAAGGTCTGGGTAGACTGAGTAAGAGGTTAAAAGTGTGCAATCCGAATCACAGTCTAGCTGAATGGTATTATTCGTTGTGTGTAAGGGCAGCAAAATGGTGGTGATCATTACTGGGGTTAAACATGAGTGGCACTTTTTCTTATCCTATTTCTGTACAGGGAGTCATCCTGCAAAAATGAAGGCACTGCCTGTTGGTAGAATCTCAATCAAGCCCTGATATTAAGTACAGTTAAACCAAGTATGCTTACAAATGCTGATGATCTCGTCTGACACAGGAGTTAAGTTTCATGTTGTGTGACAAACTACAAATGACTAGCCTATCTAAACTGGGAGAAAAAAGTGAGCAGGGAGTCATTTTCAACTGAGAAATTACTCTAGTATTTCTTTATCCTCAGCCCCTTCTCCTTTGGCAGCTTTGTAATGCTGACCTATGTGATGCAATTTAACATTGCTGGAATTGAAATTATGAAAGGCATATCACCAGTTGAATTAGCAATAGCTAGTAATCTAACTGGCACTGATATATGCTATGGGTGACACACAAAAAATAGTCTCTAGTGAACTAAATGCTAATTACAGACAGAGTTAATTCCATACAACTGTCTATGGCAGGGGTGGCAACCTTTCAGCAGTGGTGTGCCGAGTCTTCATGTATACACTCTAATTTAAGGCTTCATGTGCCGGTAATACATTTTAACGTTTTTTAGAAGTTCTCTCTATAAGTCTATAGTATATAAGCAAACCACTGTTATATGTAAAGTAAACAAGGTTATCAAAATGTTTCAGAAGCTTTATTTAAAATTAAATTTAAATGCAGATCTTATTAGTTTAGTGTGATCCTTGCCCTTGCTTTTCCTTGCTGAGTTTTCCAGTGTCTGGTGGCACCTATTTAGATACTTTAGGCTGCACACAGGCTTCTGAGTTATCAGTTGATAACTGGCTGGCAGGAGGTCAGCGGCTGGAACCCCAGATCGGCAGCTGAGGTGAGTGGAGCTAGCGGCTGGTAGGGCTGAGCAGGGCTGGAAGCCTGGACCCTGTCTGGCAGGGGGCCTGCACTGGAACTCCAACCGGAAGCAAGGTGAGCGCGGCTGCGGGGACCCCGGCTGGCAAGGGGCCAGCAGCCAGAACTCCAGAGCAGCAGCGGGCTGACCACCATCTCTCTGGGGTTTCCACCACCGGCTCCTGCCAGCTGGGGTCTCAGCCCCCTGCCAGCCTGGGGTTCCATCCCCCAGGCCAGCAGCAGGTGCTGAGTGGGGCTGCGGCAGGGGGGACCCTGGCTGGCAGGAGAAACCTCCACTCTGGGGTTTCGGCTGCTGGCTCCTGCCAGCTGAGGTCTCAGCCCGCCACCAGCCTGGGGTTCTTTCCCCCAGGCCAGCAGCAGGTGCTGAGTGGGACTGGACGGGACCCCGGCTGGCAAGGAGCCAGCAGCGGGAATCCCAGAGTGGCGGTGGGCTGAGCAGCTCAGTCTGCCCCACGTGCCATGAAAAATCGGCTCGCGTGCCACCTTCGGCACGCGTGCCGTAGGTTGCCGACCCCTGGTCTATGGCAACTATATTGTATGCAGTTCAGTTGTAGTCGGTCCCAGGATATTAGAGAGCCAAGGTAATATCTAAATGCCCCAAGAACAACACGTGGATGAAACCTATCACTGTGCTCTCAAATGAACTCACACAGGAAAATAATGAAAGACACAAACACCCTATCACCTGTGGGTGAATACTCTTCACAAAGCAATCACTGTATATCTGACCTATCAGTCCGCATCCTCAAAGGAAACCTGTGCAATCAAAAGATGAGACTGGGAGCTTAAATTCATTATTCTGCTAGACACTAAAAGTGATGGACTGAAGAGACAGAGTGGATTTATGGCTTATTACAACAATCTGTAATCCACTAACCCCCTCTTTTTGTTCTATGAGTGCAGAGGTGTTAACGGGCTACTCTACCTTGAATTGCCCCTTACAATATGTTGTAACTACTTATCCTAAACAATCAGTTCCATCTTGCATTTTGCTGTGATGCTGGGAGTTGCTTTCCCAGACCGGAAGAAGAGCTCTGTGTATCTCAAAAGCTTGTCTCTCTCACCAACAGAAGTTGGTCCAGTAAACGGTATTACCTCACCCACCTTATGGTAACGATGGGTAATTATGCCAGAAGGGTGGAATAGCAAGTAAAAAAAGGGGATTGCAGAAACTATTTCAATTTCAACTGCAATACACCAGGGGCTGACTAAGGGCTTGGCTACACTTGCAAGTTGCAGCGCTGGTAGAGGCTTTCCAGCGCTGCAATTAGTAACCGTCCACACCTGCAAGGCACATCCAGCGCTGCAACTCCCTGGCTGCAGCATTGGCTGTACACCTGGCCAGGTTGGGGTGTAGCGATTGCAGCGCTGGTGATCCAGCGCTGCTCATCAAGTGTGGACACACACCAGCGCTTTTATTGGCCTCCAAGGAATAAGGAGCTATCCCAGAATGCTTTTAACTAAATTACTCTCTTTGTTTTGTTATGCAGCCTCTCATTGTTTTGTTGTGAACTCCGATCGGAGCTCCGTTGAACTGCTTATCTAAAAAACAAACACTGATCACAGCAAACAAGAGCTATCTGTACCTGGCTGTGAACGATCAAATGAGAGGCAAGCAGTTTGCTTGACAGAGAAACAGCGTTGGATGCAGGCTGTTTGCAATTAAGACTAAGGGTTCGCGAACATTTTGTGATTTTTTCAATCCAGGGAAGCTAACACACAGTGTTGGCTCCAAAAATCCACTCTCTCTATCTTCCCCGCTCCCTGTCACAGTACACCACAGGGAGTGAGTGAAACAGCGGGGAGTCCGTGTTGGATGCAGGCTGTTTGCAATTAAGAGTTAAGACTAAGGGCTCGCGAACATTTTGTGATTTTTAAATCCAGGGAAGCTAACACACAGTGTTGGCTCCAAAAATCCACTCTCTCTATCTTCCCCGCTCCCTGTCACAGTACACCACCCTCCACCCCCCTCTTTTGAAAAGCACGTTGTTGCCACTTGAATGCTGGGATAGCTGCCCATAATGCAGCACTCCCAACAGCGCTGTAAATGCTGCAAATGTGGCCACACACCAGCGCTGGTAGCTGTGAGTGTGGCCACACACCAGCGCTGGCCCTGCACAGCTGCACGACCAGCGCTGTAACTCCCAGCGCTGCAACTTTCAAGTGTAGCCAAGCCCTGAGTGTCACAAACTGGGAAACAAGAAAGCAATTTTCTAATTGCTGTGCAATGTGTAAAGATTTAGGACTTTTACTTGGAGCAGTGGCCTTTGCTGGGATGAAAACATGCATGGCCCTTTATCAATTAACAAGGCTTGCAAAGACTCTAATTGAACAGAATTGGCAGAGATAATACAGTCTAGGCACTGGCAGGAAGTCTTCATAGCTATCAGCAAGGACAAACTCCAAAAAGTTAGAATTTCAGTAGGAGAAGAACCATTTGTGAATGAAATATACTTGTTCTCATCATTTTTACCTGCAATGTGTCTTTAGGAGACAGTATGTTTAAAATGATCAATAGAAAGTATTGCTAATATCTGGAGTGCTCATTTATTTTGCGCTACATTCTATCATCCTTTTTTACACTGAGAAGTTCCTTACTCCACAAGTTGTCACTGCTCTCAGTTAAACGTTTTAAGGAATAGGGTATATTCAGCATGACTAACAGTGGCCAAATCTAGAGGTGTGTGTGTGTGTGTGTGTGTGTGTGTGAGAGAGAATAAAATTAGTGATGATGAGCTATTGACCACAAGACCTCTTTCAGGAACAACCTACATTAGAAAAGGGACAGTGGTTGTGTTTGTCTCTCCATTGTTTGGGGCCAGATTGGGACTTGGCTTGTGGAGGAACAGAAAGCAGTGAAGGGTGGTAAGACGCCCCATTATTTCCTGGTGTCAGCTACCCAGATTGAAGGTAGCAGCGTGTTGAGGAGGGCAGCTGTCATTGAGCTACTAAATCCCTTCACCCCGTGTAAATGGATAGGAGTAGGTGGTATGGGGTGGGAGCGTGTAGAGCCTTGATCAGAGTACTTTTCCCATAAAGCAGGAGGAAAATGGAAGGCAGATTTTGACTGTCAGGGCTTGTCTATAGTGGGCCACTCATGAAAGTTAAGTTGAATCTAGGCATTGACTTAACACCTTTAGTTGCTTTACCTTAACTTTCCTATGTCCCCATGTGGACATGGCCACAGAGTGAGAGTCTTCTTCCTGGAATGCTCCTGGAGAGAACAACATTGCACAGCCTTTAATCAGGGCAAAGCTATGACTGACATTCTGGGCATCTGGGAGTGTGTTATTTTCCTTTAAGAATCAGCTGTTTAATAGCAATTAATGACCTTTTTATTTATTTTCTACTAATAAATTGCAAAATAAAGCATTAAAAGAAGCAGAAAACTAGAAGCCATTCTTAATTCTCTCTGGAATATAATACCAACATGTTGATCTCACCACAGTGTTGTATTTGTCAAACGTGCTGGATGCTGCTTCCATTGAAGTCAATGCCAAAACTTCAATGACAGCAGGATCTGGTCCATTGTCTAATGTTGTAACCCTTGCTAATGTGTTCACATTATTGATTCCCCCTAGGGCATGTCTTTCATGAAAAAGGTATCAGAAATTAGAGAAAAAACCCAATCACCTTAAAAATCATAACAGAAGAATTATTCACTTATCGTCTTCTTTCAAGACAATGTTCTCCCAATCTAGAGATCTCAAGGAAGCAGGCAAGTAACAATAACCAAGAGCAAAGCTCATACTAGCCATAACCTCTGATAAACAATAGAGGTGCTAAATCTATTGGCTCTTAAAAATAAATAAATACAGAGATAAAATGCAAGAATACAATATGCCTTCTCAGAGCTATGTTGAATCTGACGTGAACATAAATCTGTGTATTCTGCTGTTACACCTAACAATTGGGTCATTTACAGTCCTCCTGGAATAGTTAAATTAACTGCATCGGGTAAATGGTCTTATGATTACAAAGGTCTTAATTTATGCAGGGCCTGAAGTGTAGCATAGTTCACTAGTCATATATGGACCATGGGTCCAATTCAGTGGTGATAGAAATGGTGACACAAGTTACACATCCATGTAACATGGGTGTTACATGGGTGGAAGGGTGAGGTTGTAACTGAAAAAGTAACTAACAGAAGAGTGAAAGATACAGTTCCCACACCATATACTTTATTCCCCTTTCATCTCCATATGGAATAGCCTTCTGAAGCCTCAGGGGTATCTGCAGGGGTCCCAAACAAACATTCAGAATTAGAGGAGCCTGGCATCAACACTGGACACAATCACTTTGACAACTTCCTAGTTTAAACAGCAAAAAAGGACAATAGCTTTTCTTGACACTGACTGCATCAAGGCCTTGACACGCTAAGTACTGGTTTGACACACAAAACAACCTGTCTTCTCAAGTTGACATATGTCTTTCTGTATCTGTCTCACTAACTGATAATACAATGCAGGGAATATTGGGTCCATTTCTTTCCTCAACAGCTAGGACTTTTTTTATGTGTCTGGAATATTTATTTTCAGCGTGTTTACATTGATTTTTGACTAAATTAATGAAAACATTGTACAACGTTTTAATGATACAAAACAACTTGTAAGTTCTAATTCCATTTTTGTTAAAACTGTAGCATGCATGCATCATTTTGTGAACATGTCGTATTTGTATTTCTCTTCTAACAGTTCAGTAATAGCAAACATTGTGCCAGCTGCTGCTGCCATTAAAGTCAGTGCCTAAACTCCTATTGACTTCAATGGGAGCAGGATTAGGTCCATTGTGTAATATCGTAACCCTTGCCTAAGGCACTGGAATGTTAATACATTCACAGAATTGATTCCCCCTTGGCCTGGCTCACATGAAACAGGTAAAATAATTGGTTATGAATATGTATGGTTAATAAATTTCTCCCAGAATATTTGCACTTGTGTTTGGTAGAGTAACAGGATCTAACTGGACTTTGAAAACAGGAGCCCAAAGGTGTGAGATCCTAATCACCTCAGTTCCACTTTTAAAATGCAAGTTTAGGGTGCCCAAAAGTTTACAGGTTTGGTCTTAAGAAAACAGAAAGCCTGGGAGGCAATAAAATGTAATTGGAGGCTATGAGTCTCCTATTTTGCTGGGCTGGTAGGCAATACTCTGGGAGAAAAATTGCCTTCAACCACACAGGAGTGTAAATACTACAGACATCAGTGGGAATTATGCATGCAGATTGGAGGGCTACCTGTTTGGTTCTCTAATCACTTTGGAGTGGGATTTGATATCTTTGATTTGATTCCTCCTTCCTGACATAGTATTAATAAAAAGACATTAGATGTTATTTAGCTTCTTCAGAAGTTTGGTTTGCAGCATCAAGAAAATCAGCTTGCAAAGGAAGATAAAACACAAGCCACAGAACTGGGGAAGCCAACTGTCTTTGATGGAGTTTGTGTGAATCACCAAAAAAAGAAAATTTCAAAGTCCGTAGGTGGGTCTGGCTCAGCACCTATGAAAATAACCTTTGCCCTTTATAGCGCCCTTCCAGCCAGTCCGGTAAATGCAACTGTTCAGCATATTGTGAAAAAACCTACATTTGACACAAATGATTTTGCAAACTTCCCCCACATTAGATAGCTACATTTGCAAATAGATCCTTGTTCCTCCTCATCAAGAATCCACACAGCAACTCAGTAGTGAGCCTTGTGGGCCAGAAGGCTCAATAAAGTCACTCTTTCTCTTTAACATATATATGAGACAGCTCAAAGAGTTGGTGCAATCTCAGATATTAAAATTTGCTTATCCAAAGGTTATTCTTTGCTATTTATAGTACCTTATATAAGTTTAGCTATTGGCAAACTACTTTTGTTTTGGCCCAAACAATATCACTCTCTCTCTCTCTCTCTTTCTGAATATGGTCTCATGTTATTTTATTAGCTTCCACTGCCCCCACCGACCTCCAACCTACTACGTATTTGTTTTTATTCTCTCCATCAAATTGTATCTTTTCCAGGATTTATTAGTCAGAAATGGTGCAAGACAATTAAATTAGGATCAGCATGCTCCAGCTGCCAGAAAACCACCCAGCTGTGATTGATTAATAGCAAAATGCATCTGATTGTGAGGTTCAATCTGCACCCCCAAATTGCAGTTATTTAATATGATTCTGTCAGCAAAACCTTCTCAGCTGACAATCTTTATGGAACAGCCATCTGTTTTTGAGGATTACAAATACTTTATCAAAATATTTATGACATGTTTCTCCTGAAAGATGATATCGTCTCTTTTTCAATAGATTAATGTCTTAAGGGTAACTGCAAAAGCTAAGTATACAGTGAGAAAATAAACTTTAAGATTTATCTAATTCATCAGCAAGTGACATAGCCCAGAGCCTGAGTCCATTTTTTATTGTCATAGGGGATATTAAACTAACATCAACATAACTAGAGCAGCTGTCGTTTTATTAACAAATTTAAAGGTCATGTTAAATCAAAAATAAGTAGAATTTAAAATGGTTAATTTTGGTTGCAGCTTCCCTCTCCCCCTCTTCCTGATGTGCCAGCAACTTGCCTCTGTTTCTATGCCATTTTGAAGGGAATTAGAAGATATTTCCTGTCAGGCATTCATCTTGAAGTTACACAGATGCTTCAGAATATACAGTGACTTTCCCCCTTCATATCAGTTAATTTATACAATTATTAGTATTCATTATTTATATTAAGGACATGACTAGGGCACCAGCTAAATCAGGGCCTTGTTGTGCTAGGCATAAAGTAAAAAATAATCTCTGATCCTAAGTCTCTACAATCATAAAGACAAGACAATAGATGGGCAACACAAATAAATAGAAGATGGGAAAGAGGACGAGTAAAAAGCGCATGCTTGTGCATAGACTACATGTGTGCACATTCTGAAGTTGTAAGAAGCTGATCAGTAGCAGTATCGCTCACTACCTGCCTAGTCATTATCAGATGGATGCTTTTTGTAGACATCTTGGTAGGAAATGCCTTAGAGGTATTATATATACCTCTAAGATTGGCCATTATATATATTTTAAAGCAAGTCCTATAAGAATCTTGTTAAGAGAGCTAAGGCTTCATTTGCTTTTCTAATGGTTTGTACTGCAATGACTTTGATTTTCCCTCCCTGTGTAATACACATTTTAACAGATTCACATATTTGAGAGAGGAGGCTTTTTGTAGTTGTGTCTAGGAGGCATATAAAGAAATAATACTATTGAAGAAGCGTAAATAAACTTCTGGAAACCCAGGGTATCTTTCAGAAATATCATGTATTTCACCAAGTTATTTCTAACTATTACTTTTTATTTTACTTGATTTCCCTTTTATCTTTTCCCATCAACATAGAACACTGCATAGCCTTCCACACCGATAGCCTCTTTCATATACTTATTGTTTTGAACAGGAATTAAAAGGGAAGTGTAAAACAATTGCATGCTCTTTTCTTCATAATTTTCTTAGATCTAGGGAAAAGAGATTATTTTTCAGTTCAGTTATTATATTTTAGGAGGATCACATTAGGGACATATATATTTATTAGAGAAAACAAATAAACAACCTTTCCATATCCAGCACAGCATTCATTCACTGTTGTAACTTGTTACAGGATATGGCCTCTTTGAGGGGTTCTTGAAGGACATAAATCCACACCATGTAGAGGCCAAGCATAGGAGTTTATTACACACAGCGCTGGCGGAGTGTCACCTTGCTTATTAGGCTCAAAGACACTGTCAATCAATTGATTACAATAGAATATATGGATTTTCCATGTGCGGGGGAAAGTGACAGGGTAGACAGTTCCACACCCCGGGATAGGTTTTGCAGCAAGACAAGATAGCACAGTAGCCAATGGTTAACAGGTTACATAATGTCTCCGCCCATGGTCTCAAATTAGCAAGTTAACATTTAATTAATACTTTGATAAAATGTTATTAGTTTAAATATATATGTTAAATTCTGATTTGAGTCCATAGGAATGGAGCAACTCCTTTGATTGTCCAACAGGTACATTCCTAGGTGTTAAAGCAAAGAAACAGTGAAAGTATATGGCAATAAAGATTGTCTCCTTTGTGTCTTAAGGCAGGCATTGGTCCCTGGGAAAGGGAGATGGGAGGTTGCCATACCTTATACTGATATGTGCCAACTTTCCATAAACTCAAGGTTGGATCTGCGGGAAGAATGTCTCCCTACAGAAGAAACTAACAACCAAAACAGGGCTTCTTTGTTCAATCCACAACTCTGAATAAGACACAATTATTTAGTTCTCAGCTCCAATACCTGGCAATTTGCTGACTAGGCTTATTTTAGCCAAACAAGATTATCTGTTTACCCTAGCTTTCTTTTAGCTAATCACTATTTCCTAGTCCTCGGGTCCCTTGACCATACTCTGGACTTTGGGTCTGGAAAAGAGCTGGCACAATCCATATACCAGGTTGTTATATAAAATGCACATGGATTCTAACCCTTCAGTTCCCCCCAGGGTGCCACATGGAACTGGGGTACCACTGAGTGCCCCTGACCCACCAGCCTGGGCTCCCTCTCACATTGTGCTGCTGTGACAAGTTGCTAAACTCTCCAATCTTGCTATTTCAATCAGCATACACACAGGTAGGGACACACCCAGCTGTAGTAACATGCAGGCAGGCTCTCTGACCAGTCCCTGCATGGGAAGGCTATACAGCTAGGGTACTTACTAGCTTCTCAGGCGCACACCCACTCTGGAGTAATTATATTATCTTGCGCTGCACAGGGAACTGTACAGCATAAGCTCATGAAATTCGCCCCCTCCATCAGTGTGGAGAGGAATATACACAGCTTTCTGCCCAAAATTATGATTTCCACACACTGGTTTTAGACAACAACAACAAAACAAGTGTATTAACTATAAAAGATAGATTTTAAGTGATTATAAGGGACAGCAAACAGATCAAATCAGATTACTTACCAAATAAACAAAAATGCAATCTAAGTTTAAGATACTAAAGAGATTGGATATGAGTAGCAAATTCGCACCCTAATTGTTGATTTAGGCAGCTTGCAGAGATTCTTGAGGGACCAGCTGCACTTGCTTGCACCTTAAAAAATCCAGGTATTTCTTTCATAAGCTAGAAATCCCTCTAGCCTGAGTCCAACCCTTTTCCTCAGGTGTTTCCAGCAGTCTTCTTGGGCAGAGAGTCAGTGAAGAACCACAATGATGTCACTCACCTGCCTTAAATAACTTTTGCATATGGCACAAACCCTTTGTCTCCAACTTTAGTTCCCATGCCTTTCAGTGGGAAAATACTGATATTCCAAGATGGGAGTCCAGTACCAGGTGACTTGGTCACATGTCCTTGTAGGGTCAGAGCAGCCATAAGGAAGGCTCTCAGGTGTTCTCCCTAATGGCCCTTCCCAGCCAGCCATTTAGACTGATTGCATCCTGCCTAGTGGGTGTTCCCCAAGTGTAAACACATTTGTGGTAGATGCATAGGCAATATCCATAACTTCAGATACGAAAATGATACATGCATACAAATAGGATAATCATATTCAGTGAATCATAACCTTTTCAATGATATCTTACATGACCTATCTTTCATAAAATACATCATAGTTATTCCATAATCATATCATAATAACATTACTATGAATAATATGGGGCATAATGCCACAGCCTCAATACTGCAAACATGATCTGTATGTGCCTAACATTACTCATGGGAGTAAATATGCATATATACACAAGTGTTTGCAAAACATGCCTATAAGTGGAGATTTTCAGAGTACAGGTGTCAAGCTTGAAGCACTGGAAAAACTGTGCAGTTCACATACAATGGAGACATAGGCACCAACTCTGTGGGTGCTCTGGGGCTGGAGCACCCACGGGGAAAAAATTGTGGGTGCTGAGCACCCACGGGCAGCTCCCCTATGAGCTCCCCCCACCACCCAGTACTTTCCACCTGCCAGTGGGCCTAACAGATCAGCACCTCGCCCTCCCCCAGTGCCTCCCGCCCGCCGCAAACAGCTGTTTCATGGTGTGCAGGCAGGAGGCTCTGGGAGAAGGAGGGGAAGAGCGAGGATGCATCATGCTCGAGGGGGCAGAACTGGGTGGGAAGAGGTGGGGGTGGGGGTGGATTGGGGCAGGAAGAGGCAGGGTGGGGCAGAGCTGGTGGTTGAGCACACCCTGGCATTTTGGAAATTTGGCACCTTTGGGTGGAAGATTTGCTATTTGACAAAATAGTGGGAGGCAACACCTGCCCATAAACTAGATTGTGGCATTAGGCATAACCCTGAGAAAGGGCTGGTGGGTAAATCACAATCATCCATGAGAAACCCTCACTGCCTTGGAGGCATCCTTCTGAAGCACAGTTCCTCAGGATCTCCTTTCTCTTGCTGAACTATGTGGGGTGAAATCTACTACATCATTTTACAAAGTACAGCACACTCCCTCTAGAGATGGGCAGGAAATTCCACAATTTCAAAAATCTTTCAATTCCAAAAGAGAATAAAACAAAAAAAATAAAAATTTCCTATGAAATAAAATTCTGAAAACAAAATCATTTGGGGCGGATGGAAACATTTAGTTCTGATAAAAAAAAATCCAGTCTGACTTCGACCTCTTTAAAGTATTTTTTTAAATTTTCATATTTTAAAAATTCCTTCTAAAAAGATGGCTTTAAAGTTAAAAATTTAAACTTTTTATTCCAAAAATGCATTATCAAAATGCTCCTTTTCTTTTTTTCGAAATAAAATGTTGTTGAAATCAATACTTTTTTGAAATACTTAGATTTTGATGAAGATGGCATTTTTTGTAAAACAAAACATTTCAATGAACTCTGCTGGGAAATAGAGCCCCATTAACAAAGGCAAATAAAAAAAATCCTGTAAATACAATGCTTTGGGGGCATTTCATATATTTCTGGTGTGAAATGTTCTACTGTAGAGGTGAAATTCTAGCTCCACCACAGTCAGTGGCAAACTTCTATAAACTACAATGAAGCCAGAATTTCACCCTGTGTCTTTTAGTATCTCTTGTGCCAATCAACGTTGTGCAATGGCAGATCATTTTGTTTATTTCTAAGATTCAGTCTCTGGTGAACATCTTATTCACTCACACATTCACACTCCTACACAGTCTCAAATTCATGGAGATTTTCTAGTACTTTTCATTTTGACATTGACTTTAATTGGGCGTATCTCAGGCTTATAAATTTGAAGAGCATTTCATAAAGGCAGGCAGTTTTCCCACCATGTATTTCTCTCTAAGCTGTCACAACCTAGCTCCTGCTAGCACTAGAATATTGTTTATTGTTGTGCTGAATACACAAATTAAAAACAACTAAAATCAGAATTTATGTATAGCTGAAAATGTGCTCCCATTCACAGCATGCATCAAATGGGTGAATATGTAATTTTACAATACTAAACGGTGTGCAGTCAGAGTGTTTAAATGTGAGTTCACTACATTGTTCAGCACCAAAACAGGCAAAATTTACACTTTTGATTCACAGGAAAAAAATGGCTGGAAGGGTAAATTGTCCCTGTTTTAGCTGAATGCAGTATCAATGACTGATCATTGTTATAGTAAAACAATTTTTTTGAGGGGGGGGAGGGAGCGGAAATGACCTGAACAGAACAACAAGTTCCTGAAAAGGTTAGGGCAGACATGTATTTCAATGAGCAAACCTGTCATCCTTCTGTTCAGGATAATGTATGCATTTCATAGACTAATGTTATTTTATTCATAAAAGAATGGATGTACATTCATAAAACAAATGAAATGTCTTACACATATATGTTGCTACTTTTTGAATGGTGTCTGTGCAATATTTGTGTCTACTCCATTCACTGGATAAACTGCATCTAAGAACCTAGGTAGGCAGGTAGATTTATTATGTAGACAGAGATTTCTGAATCCCATATAATACATCAGGAGTGTAAGTATGTGGGATAGTGATGAAGCAAATGTGTAAAGAAATAAAAGTTGGAATTACTTTGATATTTTTATTGTTATGAGGAGTGTTATTCTTGCTATTTGGATGCATTCTGCCACACGGGTAATTCACATATCAGCCTCCATGTTAACAATCAGAAGGAAAACAAGCTATACAGATTCCAAAGTTGTTTTGGCAAACTATAGGCCCAATCCTGCAGCCATGGCAAAGACAACATTCCCATGTCAATTATGATTTTACACCACCTTCCTGAAGAATTTAGTTTTTTTTCTTGGAGGTCAAAATACCTCCCAGGCTTGAACATATTTGGCTTATGAGAGTTGACAAGATCACAGGGCAAGGTATTGTAGTCACCACAGTAATGAAATAATACTATTTAGATATCAACTAGCCAACTACGATTTTAAATTTACTCCTGGAAAAAATGATGAATTAGATGTGCAATTCAGATAGGAAATAGCTACCATGTGTTTAAATGCCTGCCATATTTTCAGCAATCCTGGAAAACAAATCAAATAAGCAAAAAGGCATTCTATTGGCATTGCAAGAAGCACATAAAGTGTCTTAAGGGAAGCTTACAATTAGTCTTGGTCATTGATTGTTTGACTTTTACCATGATATGCTGGCACATCAATATTCTTAGGATATAACTTATGGATTCATCAATATACTTTAAAAGTATTATTTTAAGGGCAGAATTTTCATTAGCAATTTATGCTGCAAGTCAAAGTCTGGGTTAAAAATATAAGGCCAAATATAATAATCATGGTGACTATATAAACTACAATAAAGTTACAACTGGGATAAACTTTATCCCCAAAAAACTTATTTTTGGAGATGTACTGAAGTCAAAAGAACTAGGATTTTCAAAGCAGCCTAGAGGAGTTAGGTGACTGATTCCCATTGGTTAGGAAATGGTTACCCCCTAGCCTCGATTGAAAATCCCAGCCAGAATTCAGGTACACATCTGAATTTTGATCACCTGGAATTATGAGGAGTTTCATATCAGGAGTTTTGGTCCAATTCCATCTACAGTTGCTTTAAACTGTAACTGTAGAGATAGACAGTGAGGTGTGTTGTCTTCAAGCTGAGTCTTATGCATCCAACTCTTGTTAATGTAATAGGATTCAAAGCTATAAATCTCATACCTACATACCTCAAGCTAAGACTAGAATGATTTTCAAGTATGTCTAACAAATTATCAAAGCAATTAATCCAAATTAGTTATTTGAGCCAAATTTCCTAATGAGCCACAAACCAGCTCCAAATTTTACATGTGCAGTTGCTGAACTACGCAAATAATAGAATTCTGTGTACAAAAGGAATCTGCTCACACAAAATTGGACAACTTTTGAACATGTTGAATATGGAAATTCTGAGTCAGGCATGAGGCCCCTTTCTAAAGAAAAAAAGGTCACCTCCCCATTACAAACAGTATGCTATCATTATTTTCTTTTCCATAAAATATTGCTGACAAAAAATTTAACCTCAGATCTGAACGTCTTCAATATCAGTGTAGTGGGGATGATGGGTCCCTGGATTCTGAACCAATTCTTGTTGACTGTGTTCCAGGTCAGCTGCAAAATGAGAGGTTTGGGTTTTATTTTCCTAGCTTGAATTTGGATATAGACAAAATCTCTAGAGTGGAACAAAATGGAAGAGCTCTCACAAACACAACTCATGAGATATTGGTGCCACCAAAATCTGAGCCCTATTCCTGACTCATTCTAGGTTCTGATCTTAAATCCTTGTCTTAAGCTATGGATCCAAACTCATTTCCTGCATCCCAACTCTAATTAAAAGGGATTCACATAAGAAGGAATTTTCTGACCTGCTCTAGCAGTAACACCACAGAGACTGAGCAGGAAGTCACAGTGGATGATAAATAGCATGAGTTGAATGTGTGATTGCAGATGAAAAACAGGCCAATACCGTAATGCGGCATGTTAACAGGAGTTTCCTCATAAAACAAGCCTAGTATTTACACTGACAATGCTTCATTTTAAATATTGAAGTCAGTTTAGGACACCGTATTACAAAAAAATGCATCATCAAACTGGAAAAAGTTCAGAGGAGAATGACAAAAAGAGGTAATGCTTTGGAAAATAAGAACTGTGACAAAGGGGTATCTAGAAACTGGAATAGTCTAATCAGGAGAGATTGAAGAGACAGACGTGCTAACTGTGCACAAAACCATAAATGATGTCATGAAGAGGGGATGCCTCAAGTATTGTCAGCAGTAAACTTGGACAGAACAAGGAGCATTAGGGTAAGTGCTACAGCAGTGGAAATTTAGGTTTATAAATTAGGATTAACATTATAAGACCAATAGTAGACCAAGCTGCTAACAAAGAGTCATAATCTTTGAAAACTTGGCAATGGTAGACTTTATACCCATATATAACATGAGGGGTAGTTTTTATGACAGAACAAAATCCCATCGGCTGTAATAAAAAGAGGATGGACTAGATGACCCATTTGAAGTCCCTCCAGCACAAATGATTTTGATTGTCTCAGAACACTTATTAGATTTGTGTGAACATATAAAATGCCAAGGTTACTTGTTACCTTTTAGCAATAGAGAAATGTGACCTTTTACCAATGGCACCAATGGGAGTCAGAAGGATATATGTTAGTAGGATATAAGCTTTTAATTTAATCCTAATGGCTGAAATGAGTGTGAGAGAATTAGTTTTATTTCAGTGTTTTCTTAATATTATTTTCAAAAGAATAAATGCCCACAAGAACACAGTATTTATGTTCTCACACATCATGTAAACTTGATCATCCCTTTTTTTAAAAGACAAGAAGTGTTTTTCCTTGCTTGTTTTAATTAAATTAAATTAAATTAACTTTAATTAAATTAAAGTTAAATCTAGATAGATGTAATTAAAATTTAGATAACTCCACTAGATGAAAGAATAACATTTGATTATAATAATTAAAAGTTTGGGGGGCATAGATCAACATTTATGTTGAATGCCCCATCAGTACTTGGCTCAAGCTGGGGAAGCTAATGACCCAACCATTGGACCAAATTTGGTGACGAATCCTGGTCACATGCCACCTGAGGCATGTTGCGCATACACTAAGAAGGAGAGTAAAAGCTTAGACTTTAGAGCAGAGGTTGGCAACCTTTCACAAGTGCTGTGCCAAGTCTTCATTTATTCACTCTAATTTAAGGTTTTGTGTGCCATTTTAACATTTTTAGAAGGTCTCTTTCTATGTCTATAACATATAACTAAACTATTGTTGTAAAGTAAATAAGGTTTTTAAAATGTTTAAGAAGCTTCATTTAAAATTAAATTAAAATGCAGAGCCCCCTGGACCGGTGGCCAGGACCCGGGCAGTGTGAGTGCCACTGAAAATCAGCTCGCGTGCTGCCTTCGGCACACGTGCCAGAGGTTGCCTACCCCATGCTTTAGAGCCTTTGTGTTAAAGGGAAAGGGCAACACTGAAATTTAATAGGTTTTGGATGGCACCGTGTCAGTTTAGCTGAGACTCAAAATATAGCTCAAATATTAATGAAAAATGTAGGAGGTTACAAAAGCTAACTTTGGAACAAATTCTGCTTTTTCAACTACACTGGTGTAATCCTGGTTAACCCTATTTAAGTCAATTCTGATTGGTCCAGGTTGTGCAAACCCTTACACATGAAAGTGATCCTCACTCATGCGAAGAGTCCTTACATGCCTAGGTAGGCACACTGGTTTTAATAAGCCATATCCAGCATTGTTGTTTTAGTGCATTAGAACCAGAAAGTGAATCTGCTCAGTGTTATTTAATTTCCAAGCTGAATAAAATTCAAAGTAAGTAAACAAAGGACATCAGTGAGTAAACAAAGAACATCATGACAAGAATGAATTTGATCTCTATTAATTCTTTCATCTAACAATCATAATAGCTTCAGTTTAGAACTAGCACACAATCTTATGGGATCTCTGTAAGCCAAATCCTTTCCCTAAGAAGTGGGTCCCCAGAGGTCCTGTTCATTTGCTGTGCCTGGAAGAAGGGCCTAAGCCTGTTTAAAACTTGACTATTTATCCAAAAATCCTTTCTTTGTCTGTTGGTCCCTGGAGAATCCAGTTTGAACTAGTATAGACTAACCTCTCCAAGGGTGGCTTCAAAGGGCTAAAAGTCAGAGAAATTAAGTTAGCATCCCTCCCCTCCTCTCAGGAAGATACATACAATCTCACAAGAACACATATTCAGTTGCAGTTTTAATACAATGTACCCCAAAGGTATTGAACTTAATTCAATAATATTTAACTCAATCTGTACACTATTGTCATATGTCACATTTTCAGAATGTGTCACCAGCTCTACAGTAAAACAGAGGGCGAGAGAGACACTTTAGGGATAACACTATTTTCTTAAAGTTCCTTGTTCGGCTGTAGAAGAAAAGAACTCTGTTATTCTTTGTCACAGAATCAGAAATTGGTATAAAGAAGAGGAAAAAGAAAATGTCAAAATTCAACATTTCACAAAGCTTTCAGTCTGATAAGCCCAGGAACTGTCCTGAATGGAATGGACCCTTTCTCCGTATTTGGACTGCAATGAATTTGGACACAGAACAGCAAAACACAGGTTGGCTTATTCATTTTTGCCCAGGGATGAGCCTGAAAATATTTATAAATAATTTTCCTTCATGGAGGAGGGAGATAATAACGCTGACATTGCTCTTAAAATGCCAGTGAACATTCAGTTCTAAAATGCTGTGTAATGCACAATGATCCAAGCTTTTGCCAAAAGGGGAGATTGAGGATGAAGGATACTGGACAAGTCAGAAGAGGAGTGGAGAGGAAGGCGGGCATAGCAGATCTTCTCTTTGAAAGCCAGTCAGTTTTTGTGTAGAAAAGGCGAGATGCGGGGGGGGGGTGGAAGCACATTAAATGTTGCAAATGAGTGACTGGAGCGTGGGCATGGTAGTCAACAAGTCTGAACTCTAAAGATGAGTCAGGGACTGCTGTTGGCATGGAATATCACAGAAGAGAAAGGGGAGAGAATAAACATGTAATGGAAGAAGTATATATATTAGTGAGACTTTCTCCAGAAGCACTCAATGGGATGGGAGTAGGAGCAGAGAATGAATGTTGGTGATGGAACCAGGGCTGGGGGATGGTGAGACAGAGTTTGTGGTGGGACAGAGAGGAGCAAAACTTCAATAAATGTGCAGTTAAAGTTGTATAAGTAGGGGCATTTCCAGCAGATTGAGGGACGTGATCATTCCCCTCTATTCAGCACTGGTGAGGCCTCATTTGGAGTACTGTGTCCAGTTTTGGGCCCCACACTACAAGAAGGATGTGGGTAAATTGGAGAGAGTCCAGCGGAGGGCAACAAAAATGATTAGGGGGCTGGAGCACATGACTTATGAGGAGAGGCTGAGGGAACTGAGATTGTTTAGCCTGCAGAAGAGAAGAATGAGGGGGGATTTGATAGCTGCTTTCAGCTACCTGAAAGGGGGTTCCAAAGAGGATGGATCTAGACTGTTCTCAGTGGTAGAAGATGACAGAACAAGGAGTAATGGTCTCAAGTTGCAGAGGGGGAGGTTTAGGTTGGACATTAGGAAAAACTTTTTCACTAGTAGGGTGGTGAAGAACTGGAATGGGTTAGCTAGGGAGGTGGTGGAATCTCCTTCCTTAGAGGTTTTTAAGGTCAGGCTTGACAAAGCCCTGGCTGGGATGATTTAGTTGGGTTTGGTCCTGCTTTGAGCAGGGGGTTGGACTAGATGACCTCCTGAGGTCCCTACCAACCCTGAGATTCTATGAAAGCCAAAATGGCTTTCTCTTTTAATTTCTCCTTGCATTTTCCTCATGTTAGTCTGTGTCCCAGACAGGAAACTCAGTCACACTGCTTGATCATATAAAAAGACCTATTATCAAATAATTAAAAACATTACAAAAGCCAAGTTGAGGATACAGCACTGTTGTTTATTTCTTCAAAGCTTGTTTTGCAAGACAATTTTATTAGCATTTTCTGCCTGTCGTTCTAAACAGAGAGAGATAAAAACTAGGGCTGAGAGCTTCAAAGCTATGAGACTTGGATCACCAATTCATATTCATTCTGAAGAGAATTGGACATCCAAATCTTTTAGGTAGCTCTCAAATCATAGTCTGGACTTCTAGCAGAAACTGTGGACTAACTTCTGCTCTTATTGCATTCACGTAAACCTGGTTGAACTAAAACTTTATGCATAGAAGAGTGAAAAAGTCAATGCAGTTATCTAGATTTATTTTGGTGTAACTGGGAGTTGAATTTAATTCAGTGGGGAGTTCTACATGTATAACAGGGCAGAAATAGTCCTGAGAAACTGGAAGTATGTGTAATACAAAGTAGGAAATGGCTTGTATTAACTTGCAGGTTTTTAAGCCTTCCTACTGGTTGCTTTTCCTGCTACATTCCTTTCCTCTAGCCCCTCAGCATGTAAACTAAAATATATCCACTTAGGCTCCCAAGCAGCTCCCCAGCACACAATTAGACTCAGAATCAATTGCACTAAATACATAGGTTTTGATTTCAAAAATCCCTTCTGAAAAAAAATTAAAGAGTTTTTAAATTTAAGGGTCTGATTCATTTGCATAATTAAAAAACAAAGAAAAAAATAATGTTGATGAGAATACTGGTGTTGACAAAGTGTAGATAAGTTTGTCATAAAAATATTTAAAAGACCAAAAAAAAAAAAAAAAGCAGTCACAGACTTGAGTAAATAAGAAAAATCCAAATAGATAAGTGTTGTTCTTTGCAGCAGCTTGAGAGATGCTCAAAACACAAACATTGTTGGCTGTAGCAATGTTGGTGTCAGCTTCTATTAAACAAAAGAAGAGTATATCCAGAGTATAAATTACACTATCACATGGTAGTAGTAATAATTGGACCTGACAACATATATTAGAAATGCACCACCCCAATGACACATTAAGAAGTACAATTGTGTTGTAGTTACTTTGAAGAAATTGAATTCTCAGTTAAGGGGAGGGGGGAGGGAAGGGGAAGAAGGATTTTGCATACCTATTATGCGTATCAGTGTATGCACAAGTTATACACAGAACAACTTCCTGAAGAGATAACTTACGGCAGATCCTACTGGCTTGGATAGGAAAGTAACCTGGAAAAAAACAGCTGCACATTAATCAAGGACTCTGATTTGAATCTTAGCTTTCACAATTCAATTGAGGATAGGGATAGCTCAGTGCTTTGATCATTGACTTGCTAAACCCAGGATTGTGAGCTCAACCCCTGAGGGGGCCACTTAGGGATCTGGGGCAAATCAGTACTTGGTCTTGCTACTGAAGGCAGGGGGGTGGACTTGATGACCTTGCAAGGTCCTTTCCAGCTCTATAAGATAGGTATATCTCCATATACTATATTATAATTCTTTTCTAGGGGGAGGGATAGCTCAGTGGTTTGAGCATTGGCCTGCTAAACCCAGGGTTGTGAGTTCAATCCTTGAGGGGGCCACTTAGGGATCTGGGGCAAAAATTGGTCCCACTAGTGAAGGCAGGGGGCTGGACTCAATGACCTTTCAAGGTCCCTTCCAGTTCTAGGAGATTGGTATATCTCCAATTATTACCTTCTATAGGTTTATACTCTCCATATAATGGTGAGGGATAGTCATGCAGAGAAGATGAAACTAGCTAGGGGACTTTTATTGTATAAATGAGTCTAGCAGGTTCTGGTTTGATTTATAACATTCTACTGTAATAAGATGCTAATGTCAATTGGATGGAATACAAGAAAATATGAAAAGGTCTTTTTTCAACTATTATAGAGCATCTGGTAAACTTTGGGTTTCTGGTTCAGAGTTTAAAACTAGTATGTGAGCCACCATTGAAGCTAATATGTGAATGATTGATTATTGTAATAAGAAAAGCCCATCATTAGCACAAAATTAGGTTTGGAAGAATTTGATTTTTTTATATAATTTCTACTAATAATACCTATGTTTTTTTGTAAACATTTTTGCCTAGATATTGTTTTAAATGTTCACAGTTGTGGGAAATTATGTGAAGGGTCACACAATGGGGTGTGTGGTGACATGAATTTAATTTCATGACTTTAATTTCAGAAATTTAAACTTTTATAACTGTTAAAACATAAATTGTCAACATCACATGTCAAAGTATACATAGTAAATATCCTGAAATCAAACTTTAATACATTCTCAAGCAGCATTTTTTTATTAGCTTATCTGTACATTTCAATTACTATAGATGGAAATCTTTGATGTGAGTGTGTATGGTGAAATTGACTGACATTTATAAATAAAAATCTAATCCTTCCAAGGCTATAAAACACAAGTATTAAAGTATTTGAATGAAAACTGGTGATGAAGATACATTCAAAGGCACATTGCAGTGCACAGTATCAGTCTATCAGGATCGTAAACTATACCAAAATTGATATAGCATTTAGTATTCACATTATCCATACTAGTAGATCATGTTAAAAGCAAAAAACCAGTTTCCCGCTGTTCAGCAATGCCAGGTATGGGAACTAAATGAGATTCAGCTACTGGAGATAGAAGAATGTCTTCAGTTACTTTCCTATTACTTGTCTTTTCAATCCTGTCTTCGAATACCATGTGTATGGGCATCAAAAAATGATCTAGATGCTATACTGACAGGTGCATTAAGAACTTAGACAGATAGATTTGAAATATATAGATAGATCTGTCTCCTCTTACTCTTGTGTAAACAATGAATACAGAGAATAAAAAAAAATAGAGAGAAATCTTGAGCTGATGAATTTAGACTGGAAATCTAGCCTGCCCTTCTTCACAGTGTTTTGCAATTGCTTCCAGTCAGTTCTGGCTTTATTCTATTCTATTCGGGTTCTTGTATTGCTGCTGTCACTGCTGAATTATAAGTGCCTTTCTGGAACAAAGAGGAGCATGAAAATGAAAACATATATATATATAATTAAAAGGACATGTAGTTCAATAAACTCCCTAGTACCTCAAAACATTGTTTCAAAATTCATTCATGGACAGAATACGTGTGCTCAGGTCAACTGGAATTCCAGCTGATCTAATTCTCTGATCCCTTACTTGAAACAAAGGGGAAAATTTCTCCTTAAAACTTCTAAACAATTCTTAATATTGTATTTACATTTTTAACTTTTATATGCACAAAATACAGAAAATAGAAGCTGGTTATAGCATTTCTTTTATTCCCCCACCCCCCCCATTCTAAGCTACTGCAAGTGAATGTGAAGATGTTGAAGAACAATGTGAAGATACCGATGAACAATGTGTGCTAAACAATAAATAATAACTACAATCTAGTGAGGTACCCTACTAAAGAGTGTTTGACAGGAAGACAATTGATTCTCTTGCTTTTTGTTTATGGACAATAAGATTTACAAAGGAGTGAGATAAAGCTATATAAAAACGCTGTTGCCAAGAACATAGCAAAGTTTAAAGTTGTGTCTGCACTCCTTGCCTGTTGGGATATTTCTTCCACTTTTAATAGACGGTCACAATTGATAAATCTAACACAGGTCTGTGGTTCACTTTGGATATGAATGCATAAGTTTAAGTACCATGAGTTAAATCCGCAGCCCAGTGCCTAGCTCAAGTAACTGGGCTGGAGGCTGGGCAGATGAATGGGGGAGTCTTCCTCACTGCCTGCAAGTGTCAGTATCTCTATGGAGACTACTTGCCTCTACGGGGTCTATTTCAGCTTAATGGATAGAGTAGCCCTGTGGGCTCAATATCCCATCTCACTATGGGAACAAATACGGATTCTTGGCTAGCTCCACCACTAATCCCATGTTTGCTACTGCTCCGGGAGCAATGCCACAGAAGTGCTTTGCATTTGCAGGGGTTGTAAACCCTGCCCTTGCATTACAAAACTTCTTTCCTTCATAATGCCAGGTGGCTGTGCATAGCTGTAGAAGAGGGAATGTAATTTACCCCACCTGAAACTCTTGGGGCCACAACATTTGGCTAGGAATTATTCTGGATAGGTTGTTTGGTGATATTTCTAGTGCTTTCTGCCTCTGGACAGAAATATCACGAGGACAAACTTTCTGGTGAGATTTTAATATTTCTGCTTCCAGCTTATTGGGAACCAGGAAGTGCAGAGTTGTATGAAAATGAAAGAGGAAGGGGAAAAAAAACAATATAAAGTTTTTGAACCTTAAAAAAGCTTTAGTTTCAGGCTTGCTTGTATTTTACAGGAAATGTTAATTTTATTTTCACTTTATTTATCCAAAACAGATCATCCATTTTAATTTTTAACAACAAAAAAGTCATTTTCAGTCTGTTCTGTTTGAAGCTAAAACTGGCAGAAGCTAAAACAGGTCTGGCTGGAAGTTTTATGGTAGCAGAGAGTCTGCTCCCAGGGGCTGTGGCACCACAAAACAGTCTCCTCCCTGCTGGAGTAGCTCCCCAGGCATCCAGTTCCAACCCCCAAAGTGAGTGGTACTGACTGGGCCAGGCTGCAGCACATCTCCACTGCAGCCTCTACTCCTGGGAACCTTGTAGGATTCTTGAGCATAAAATCAAGCCTCCCTGCCCTTGATAGATGCCTCATGGAGGGAGGAATGGAAACAATGCCTGCCTACCTATAGGCTGATCTGCCTGGTCACAGCAGGCTGGGCTGGTACAAGGAGATGCCATGAAGTAAGGGTGAATGTGACCCATTGGTTGTGCTTTGGCTTCCTTTGGGATGAAAGGTGTTTACATATATATGGGGATAACATTCTTCTTATCATTTGCCCAGAACCCTGTAGATTCACTTGTGTCTTCAGTCCACATATGGGAAACAAGGCAATCTACATTCCTCGTATTGTTGCAGCTGTTCCAATTTCAGACATCTGAAACACTGTAATCAGAATCAAACATCAAGCTCTTTCTTAGTACCCACCTCCAGCCACTAAAACAACAGTTGTGGTATATACTTTGCTTGCTATCACACAGCATAACAGTATTCTAAGGTAATTACTATATAACATCCTCAAGACCTAGATGCCACCCTTTCTATAATTAGTAAATATTAACCTTTTCTTATTTCTATATGTTAAACTCTCATCATTTATTTATATGTTAACCAACATTCTTTTTATGTTGTGTATCTAACAGATCTAAATCTGCTGAAACTGAAAAGTTCTTTGTCCTTCAGTTGAACCTAGTGGGTGAAGGGAAAATTAACTCAACAATGGAATGCTTGTAATCTTTTACCCTCCTTTGCCACTGACCTTCCAATATAGCCTAGACATCCAGGCAGAGAACCCTGGAGACTAATGAAGGGACATACAGAAGTTTGTTATAACAAACAAGACTGGGTAATCGATAAGAGGGTGCTTATAATCAAATTATATTTTGTAACTGACAAGGGATCTTTGTTATCACATGTTTTAAGGACCCATTGAAAGATGTTTTTAACTAATTAGGAATTGCTTATTACAACAGGTGCTCTTAATAACTGAATTAGAAATCCTTTTATGTCATAAAAGAAATTCCATAAATAATGAGGTAAAATAAGATATCGAAAACAATAAACCTCTGGGAAAGTAATTCTTCTCCCGCAAAAGGAATTTATTTGTATCTCATCCTAAAAAGAAAAGAGGTTTGGGAGTTATATTGGGAATGAAAATTGTAGGCATTCCATCAGTTACAGAAGGATGATCCAGGTGCCAGCTTTTCACCTTACACAAAGAGTGGTAACATACTTTTTTCCATACTCCTTATAGTGCTGTATTAATCTTTGAGTGATAATCTTTTATTAAATAATTATGTATGAGCCTGTTAATTGATAACCTCAAAACATTATTAAATTAAAACATGCAACAGTTCTAATAAATTACTTACATTTCATTATGGTGCCTATATACCTTTTAACAGTATTTACTCAATAACAGAAGGCTGTGTAATGTAATTACTTGAGGCAAACCATGACAACGGTTTGCATAGTCTGGTGTTCCCTTCTACTGTATATCATATTTACAGATGTAAAAAATCCTCAAAGCATTGACTCATACAGAATTGTTGTTCTCTTGTGAACCAAAATGACGTTTTTAGGCTAAAGATAGTATAAATGAATTGGAAATTAAAATCTCTCCCACCAACACACTTTTTCCCCCCTACTTTGAACAAGGATCAATTTAATGACAATAAAAGCCAATTATTTGAGGCCATGGATCTGAGTAATTCTATTGAATATTTATTACTTATCCCAAAAGACTGCAGAAGGCTTTCAACGTAAATTGAGCTGTTTCACCATTCCCATCATATGGAATCAAAGACACATACATACACAAGAGTAGCCTGAAGCCAATTTTAGACTTTCAAAAGGAAAGCAGAATATTTCTATTGTGACTATTTCCTCCAAAAAAATATTTTGCCAAATCTTTTTGCCAAATCAAAAAGTGTTGTATATAAATGAGGGCAAAAGCGCAAACACAGAAATTGTATAACTGTTTTTATTCTCCCAACTTCCCGAAACATGGGAAGAATCTTTCTCTTTTTAACAACTCTTCTCTGGGGAGCTGAGTTCACTGATGTCATGTACAGTACTATTGCTGCCCACAAAGGATTCAAAGAGTGATTTGAGTTTTCCAGGGCAAAGTATCCTAAAGATAGCATCTGTCACAGAATAGTGTTGCCTGCGGAAACAGCAAAGCAGCAGCTAATCAGGGTGAATACCTTCCCTTTCCTGCTTTATTTAAAAGTATAATTAAATTGGTGCATCAGGTCCACTGTAGTTACAATAGGGCTTAAAATATATTTGTGCCATAGTTGTAAGAAGCAAGATTTAATTCTAATAGTGGTGTGGAGGACTAAAATAGCCACATGTTAATAACAATTATAAATAATAATAAATGGATATAGCGTTGCAAATGTAGAAGAAACCAGAACCAGACTTGGTGCAACTCCATAGATAGTAACCTGTCACAGAGAGAGCGGGCAGTCAGTGTAATAGAGCAGGACTTTGAAAAATTACAATCTGTCTCCTATGCAATGTCCATTGTATATTACCCCTCTTTGGGTGAGTCTTTGCTATAAGTCAGGCACACCACAGCAAAATATAACAGGGAGGTTGGGGAGGGATGCCATGAGATACCAGAAGCCAGAAGAAGTGACACCTACCGGGATGTGACCCAGGAACCTCTTAGTGCCAACTGGCAAGGGGCACAGAGATGTATAAGGATTACAGGGATCTCCTGGGTCTGGTGTTTACATTCTAGTTCACCACAAGAGTTCTCTAATGAAAGTTGGTTTCACACTGGTCATCAACATCATTGTAAAATGCATGTACAGATGTTGCATAAGGAGTTATGAATATACATTGAAAATTATGTTCTTAAGATCTGTGTCTAGATATTGGTCAAGAAGGTGAAAAACAGGTTTTCTTTCAGGCTTATCTACCTCTCTGTATATTAAGTATAGTATAGTTCACAGTGGGGATCCACTCACCAGGCTGAATCAAATGCTAATGAAAGATTGTGAAAACTTCAAAGAAACAAAAGTAAAGTAAACAATAGGGTGTGGAGGGACCCTATCTTGAGGTGCATATCAAAGGTTTGTTCTGGTATATTTTGGGGATAAGGAAAGCACTCTGTCATCCTTCACCTAAGAAGTAACAGATAGCAAGTTTGCTTAATGAAAGATGGGTCTCAGCCAGGTCTGGCTGAAAATGCTGGAAAGAACTTTAAGTGAGATAAGCTTCTTTAGACAGGAGGATAACTTGTTAGTTAAGTTTAGTCTCTAGAAAGGGTGTTATGATTTTGTTTTATATGTTACCATTTGTTTACAATATTCTTACTCATCAAGACTTGAATCTCTGTTTTTGATAAACTTATTCTCATTTTCATTATACATATATCTAGGTGCTGTGTGATTAGCAGAGTTGTGTTGAAAGCAGGGGCGGCTCTAGACATTTCGCCGTCCCAAGCAGGGCGGTATGCCACGGGGGGCGCTCTGCCGGTCGCCGGTCCAGCGGCTCTGGTGGACCTCCCGCAGGTGTTCCTGCGGAGGGTCCGCTGGTCCCGCGGCTCCACCTAAGCCGCGTGGGACCAGCGGACCCTCCGCAGGCACACCTGCGGGAAGTCCACCGGAGCTGCCTGCTGCCCTCCTGGTGACCGGCAGAGTGCCCCCCGTGGCATGCCGCCCCAAGCACACGCTTGGCATGCTGGGGTCTGGAGCCGCCCCTGGTTGAAAGGTATAACTAATAAGCTGGTGTGCACTGTTCCTTTGGGAACAGAAGGCTTGGTAATTCTGTGAGTGTTCAGTGGGTAAGAGGCTGGACACTAACAGGAGCACTAAGAGAACTTGGGTATTGGAGTGTGCCTATCGCTAACCTTCACAGAGAGAGCAAGGCCTGCAGATGCCTGGAAGGTAATACTTGCAATCCCAGAGGTTGGTGGTTTCAGGGAACTGAGCCACTGCAGGCACAGACAAGACTTCCTCAAGCTCAGAGCAGCTGATAGTGAGATGCCTCACAACCCTGGGGAGTGTCACACTGGAGACCAAAGGCTGCTGTCATGTGAAAAAAAATAATTGGAGGAAGCTGGATATTTACTAGCCCAGGGTTAAATGGAGATGCTATCAGGATTTTTTTTTTTTGGGTAAAAAAATGCCCTGATGACTCTTACATACCTGTCAGCTGAAAGCAGTGGAAGTAGTTCAATCTGATTAGCCTTTTCATGGCCAATTGATTCTTCTACAAGTTAGAACATTAAAATGTTTTAGACGACCTGAATGTCACACTGTCTTAAAAAGTTCTTCCACTGTGTTCCAGGTCAAAGGAATGAACAAGTGAACAAATGGATCAGGTGTGGAAAAGAGCGGTCTTCAGTTACCAGGAAATAAAAAGGTCTTTTTTCTCTGTAGTCAGCTTTAAAGGTCTTCAGGGAAGGGGGGGAATAAAATCAATTTTGGTTATATTAATACTCAATTCTTTTTTATTCTTTAAACTGTTTAAAATTAAATAATTAAGAATTAATGTAGAGCCAAAGTAGTTTTTTTTTAAATGGTTACATGGTTATATTTATTAGTTTATATGTAGCCCATCCCCTCTCTGCCATTACAGAATTGTCCCTACAGTATATTCTTCAGGGCTTTATCTAGTATTTTTAAATGTCTCATAATGAGGCGTCCACTACTTCCCTATTCCACTGTCCAGCAGATTTCAACAATAGGAAACATTCCCGATAACCAAGAAACGTTTTTCTTTTCTCCTTTTTATCCCATTACTATTCATCATACCCTTAAACCCACCCTAAAGAACTTCCCAGGTGTTTGCATACCTCAAATTCTTGTAGACATTTACTGTGTCTCCTCCCACTAACTAGTACTTGATAATTATTAAGCCATATTTACTTCTTTTAGCCTTTCCTGACAAAGAGGTCACTTCATTTCTGTTGCTCGGGTTTTGGCAAATGGGTCATAATGGAATTCTGAGAGCACTGAATGAGGCTTAATTGCAGAGGTTTTTCTGGGGTTTTCCCCATGGACAGTACAGAGTGGCAGCATTTCAAACATTGCTACTCAGGACATGCATATGCTCCCATGGAATGCTGGCATAGAGTGTGTATGGAAGCATTTGATAATAGTGCATTTCAAGAGTTATTAATTTTAGTGTTTGATGTCCACTAGTTACAGTAAGATCAAGCACAAAAATGGGTATATTTCAATTATACTTATCCCTTGATTAAGGAAGGGAAGTGACAGGCAATTTAATAGCAATGCAACAATTGCTAACGTATAATGCTGCCATGAATTAAATACCTACCTGTTTACACATCAGACTCTTCAGCGCCTGGCTAAATCACAGCTACATCTTCATCTTCTAACCAACATTAGTTTGAGAGCTCTGATAGATATTTTTTTTGCTTTGCAATCTCCAGGCCACCATGTAAGCAGTAGGTCATGAATATGATATGTAGAGTTTCCTGAATTTACTTTTCTGTGCTTAGAATTCACAGTTTCATTGGAACTGTCAGAGAGCAGCGAGGGATAGAAGTATCTATCCTATTGAGAAGCAAAGTGGGGAAAAATGCAAGAAACCATTTTTGCTCTACAGAGACTTCAGACTTTCACAGCGTATAATTTGAATTCCGGAAGATTCTCGCAGGTCAGCTGGGCAGCACTTTTACCTCTGAAAACTACAAACGGGACAGCCAATTCAGAAATGATTTTGAGATCCCAAAACATCAGATGTAAACTGTTTATACAACATACAGTGTGGACTAAAACTGCAAGGAGACAGGAGTTACCTGCTCGAAGAACACAGTAGAATGCATGATAGAGCAGGAACTGGATCCAAGGGTTTTGGAATATAATCAGACTACACACAGCTGTCTGTTTGCTCATTTTTGGTCACATTGTATCATTTCATTTCCCTGAGCAAATGAGGGTAACTGTTTTAAAGAGCGGGTGGAGTGGTGAATTCACAAGGACTTAGATTCTCTCAGAGAAAGCTCTGGAGAAGTTTATGAAAATAGGAAGATTTAGGCCAGGATTAAGTAATTTGGACATTTAAAACTTTTTTTCTTTTCCAGATTACTAGAGTTAAGCTTTGCCTAAGATATCATTACAAGACATTTAGGTTGTTATGGTATTATCAACTGGAGTCAGGTTTACATTTAATTTTTTTTCCACAACCCGGCACAGTAATTTCATTCATATTCTCAACCACAAAGGTCGTGACCAGATCAACCTCTGGGTTATTTAATTTCTCTGTGACTGGTCTCTAGCCAGTGGGTTTGCCCCATCCTAGATATGAAAGGTATATTTACATACAAACATATATTTTGCTTAATTATTGGAATTTTTATTTGTATCAGAGCAGTCACCTAGAACCTCCAAATGAATGAGGACCATTGTGCTAAGCACTGTATATCCACATAGTGACAAATAGTGCCTGTTCTGAAATGTTCCAGTCTAAATAAACAAGGAAGACAAAGAACCAGAAAGGAAAACCAGAGGTTCAGAGTCCTTGAGCAGAGGCTGGAATAGAAATCAGTCTCCTGAGTCCATGTCTGGTGCCCTATGTCAAATTAACAACTCTAGCTCCAGGCTGTGATTCTGGGAACACAATCTGTATAGTTCTGTTTTGTTGGTAAACAATATTGTTGTATATGGATGAGGCACAATACTTATGTCTATAAGTGTAGTGGTCTCCAATGATCTGTTACCCGTTACCATTCACTACAGACTCTATCACAAATGAATTAATAATTGAGATGTGAATGAACATTCATATTCTTAGCTGCGAAGGAAACAGCAAAAGTGGGTTCCTGTAATATCCAATAAATCATTGTCAACAAGGCTTTTAGCTAAGTGCAGAGGGTTAATGTCAACCATCTCTCTACTTGAGGTCTTTACCTTTCTAATAAAAAAGCCACTGATTATTCGTTTATGCAACAGGCAAACAAAGCCACACAATGTACAATATATACACTTATGTTTACAAAGTGGTTTCAGAATTTGCTATTCTTGCCTTTTACCATGAGAGCTCATAGTTCTGGGTTGTTTCCTGTGAACCATGTATCAAATCAGTTAGTTACAGGAATAAGGACTAAAACTTCTGCCCTGGACTATGCCCCAATCCTACCTCTATTGAAATTAATGGAAATGTTCTCATTGGCTTCAGTGGAAATAAAAATCAAGCCCTTACACCTTGGCAACTCCATTGAAGCTGCTGGGATGATAAATAAATAAATAATAATTGCACAAAAATAACTGAGAGCAGAACCTGACCCAAGTCCTCTGATCTGTCTCCGCAATCCAAAGGCAGCACTAAGTTACAATAAAATTGGAGGCCTTCCTTTTGAAGTTATATCCTTTAATTCCTGATTTAAGCCATAAGAAATAACAATGTTCTTAGTACCACACGCTTGGAAGTTTCTTTTAGTGCCATCTGGAACTGAATAATGAATTTGACTATGTCCACTCACTGTGTGAGGTATCTGTGTTTTAGGTCACTGTGTGAAAACATGCCCGGCCAGAGAGGGTTGGAAGAAAAATTGTTTGGCCATGTATTTAACCAGGAGGGAGATAGATGGAATTACTGGACAAATGTGCAACTGCTAGGCCACTATGCCGTCAGCAAAACACTGAGAAACCCTAGGGGGCATTGATCTTTGTGATTTTACTCAGAGGGTAAGAACAAAATTATTCAGTGCTGTTCTACTCTGTAACTGTGATACAGTGGGGAAATTTAGTGCTGGATGGATCATACTCATGTTCCTTGCTTTGGTGATTTAGGACTAGGCTGGGATACAAAATGTGAATGGAGGACCAGCTGGCTTGAATATGCCAATTACATTTGTTTTCTGCCAGTGGCTGTGCTGCTGATTTTGACTCCTTTCCTTTAAAATAGATGTTTTCTTTAAAAAAAAATAATCAGAAAAAGAAGCATATTTCATGAGATGAAATTACAGTCAGAGCTGGAGTCACTCTTTCTGAATTCAGCTCCCTGTGCTGAAAAGTAGATTCATGGTGCAGGGAAATAAGGCAGGCAGACAGGCTTTACACACAGGAAATTTAAGTATCTGTACCTGGATTCCATAGCAGCTTTGCTGGTGGGGGCTACAGTAGGATTGCAACTGCTAAATCCTTATAGTCTCCCAGCTTCCCAAGTGGCCATTCTTCCTTCTTAGCAACTACCAGGTCGACTCACTTTTCAGACTGAGCTGCCCTCTTGAGGTGGGTAGTTTGCAGACACTTTGCTGCATATGGTTAGTAATTATTTTGCTTACTAATAATTTTGGCTGATTAATACAAAGTCAATTTGTTTTTTGAGTAATGCTGGCTGAGTCTGTGTCTAATCAGTAATTAATTCAAGTAGTTTACCTTAAAGCTGAATTCTGGAGGTATTTTAAATAGTTTTTTAACTTTACCCACTTAAAACAATTTCCAATGCAGTCACTGGAAGGAAAGAAAGTTGACATGTTTCCCTATCCTACTTTTTACTCTTCCATTCTGTCTGTCAGCAATCCATTATCTCCCTCACCCAATTTTTGTATGTGGTTTTTCTCTACTTCCTAAACCCACTTTAAAAAACACCTAATCAGGGGTGATGACCCAACATGCCTTGCACTCTGATGCTAATGTGAGTTTTAGGATATGTTATGCAAGATTGGGGCCCATTATTGTATTCTAAAACAGGAGAGTCTTCAGTTAGCTCAAGTGAAATGCAATCATGTAAACCAAGAACAAAGAAAAAGCGCAAAACAAAGGAAATGGTAAACACCTCACATAGCAGAAATGGAAAGAGCAACACTTCTGTGCTGAAGAAGCAGAAATCTAAGCAAGCAAATGTATTGAAAAGAAAACACAGTAATTTCCTAATATAAAATGCAGTTGGATGAAACAAAGCTCTGCTGGGAGAAAACAGATGGAATCTTTCACAGAGGCTGCCAGATCTGGCCTTCCCAGAGTGTTTAAAAAAAAAGTGGCACAATTTCATTTCTGCTAAATAGAAAGTCTAAAATAAATGGTTATGGTTGTTTGGAAACCTCTTCTGAAATTGATGTAATTTTATCTATTAAGTCCTGTTTTGAACTAGTTAGCACTGAAAAAAATGAAGTCTTAACCTAAGCCATAGTATCAACCCAGAGAGCTACCAGCTATGCTATGTATCAGAGGGGTAGCCGTGTTAGTCTGGTTCTGTAGAAGCAGCAAAGAATCCTGTGGCACCTTATAGACTAACAGACGTTTTGCAGCATGAGCTTTCGTGGGTGAATACCCACTTCTTCGGATGCTATGTTATATCAACTACTTGTTACAAAACCTTCAAGAAAACTGACTCCCTGATGTCTCCTAAAACAAATTAAAATAAAGGGTGCATAGAGTAGGGCTGCTTGAGTATCTGAATTATGGGATATTCAAATAATGTTAAAGTTTGATCTGAACCAGATATAAACTTTGCGATCCCTCTAACTTTGGGGAAGTTTGGATCTGTATCTAAAGTCTGTGATCCAGGGCTAGAACATGAATCCAAACCAAATCACTGGTTATGAACTTTCTGAAATTTAGATCTTGCTCCAAAATGCATGGCTTAGGTCCATTTTTATTTTACATGAGTTCCTGTAGTAGACAATGAATTGGAGAAGCAGCTGTCTTATCACTTTGTCAGAAATTATTTTAAACTAAGGCTAGATTAACGAGTTCAAGTAAAATAAGAATCTTCATCCAAAATTTAGGCTGAACCAGAGCTGAACTCTTTTTGAAATTGTTTCCATAACTTAACTCAGCTTTGTGATATGGCTGGCACCAGAAGCAGACGTGTAAAAATACATTGGAAAAATAGTTTTTTGTGGTCTTTCTTTCTCAAATGAGAGTATTTCCTCTTGTGATCTCCAGCCCAACCTCGCAGACCCAAGAGATTCAAATAAACTTCTGATAGAAGCATCTAAACTTATGTGGCTGGAGTAATTGGAGTGACTAGAGACCTGGAGGGATTGGCTCATGAAGAATAATTAAAAGAGTTAAACATGTATTAGCTTAGCTTTACATATTAAACTGGTCATAAACTTTTAAGTTTTCATTTTCTTAAAATATGGGGCTCTAATTCCACTCTTCTTCATAGATTGGCCATTCTCTTCCTCTGTCTCTGTGTTGTTTCTGATATTTAGGCACCCAATTTTCCTGGTCTTCATGTAAGCAGTCACCAAGGCATTGTTTCAGCAAAGCCCTTAAGCTTAAGTAGATAATTAAGTTCCATTGACTTTAAAGCATGTGTTTAAGAGCTTTGCTGAACCTGGGCCCTAATGCAGCACAATACCAGGGGCAGCAAAGAATTTAACAACTGAGCTGCAAAAGGGAGGCATTTTCCTTTATAAAGTAGCAGCTTGCATAGTTCTGCCACAGTTTCTCCCTAGATAATCATGGTTCCAAAGATAGTACAGTACCTTCATTTTCCAAACCTATTTGAATTTCTATAAAAAGTGAATTAAAATAACATTGCATAGTAAAAGGTTCTATTTCAAATAGTTATTATGCAGAGAGAGTTTTCTCTGTCAGATAAAGAGCAATAAAAGAATAAAACGCTAGGAGGCTATTTTTTATTCTATTTTCATTTTGTCTTGATAAATTACTCACATAAAGAATGCTTTCCCCGTGTATAAAGTTGCTTTGTTTCAAAAAGCCTGCATAGTTGTTTGCAGCAAAATAATACATTGTGTATCTGATCTAATCCTCATTCCAATGAAAGAACAAAGGAAGTTAGTTATTTTCACTACTTTATGTGTGGTTCACTTTGCAAACACCTTAGTTCCATCATATAAAATAAATTAACAAATCTCTGCAAATAATTTGGCCATATTCTCTGACATTTAAGCCTACACTATCCAGTGATATTCTCATTTCCCCTTTCATTCCAGCAATGAAATATATATAAAGGTTTTTTATTTTAGTTTTAAGTTAAGATTGCTGGAATGAAAGGGGAAATGAGAATATCACTGGATATTGTAGGCTTAAATGTATATATAAATATATATAAACACCTGCCTTCTCAGTACATGGGAATGGTGGTGAGGACACAAGTCAAAACCCAGTATAAATGATGAGAGAGTCATGCCTGGGTAGTTTATTTTGCCTCTAGAGCTTTATCCACAAGAAGATAACATGATCCCACAGATTTGACCAAATATGTGATTCCATCCGATAAAGGAAGGGCGATGTTTCAAATACATGTGAACGGAGCGTATTTATTCTAAATAGTCTTAGACTGAGTACTCCATCTGATACCTGAATCCTACCAAAATCTGGAAAAATGTAGATGAAAACTTCATAGCTTGGCCCTAAGTCTACCATGGCTGAAACAGAACCTTGGTTGAAATCATGACCCATGGAAGACAATGGGAGTTTTCCTAGTGACTTCAGTAGGGTCAAGATTTTACACCTTTAATCTAAACAATCTATAAAACTTTGGAGAAGCTTAGATTTGAATCTGATTCCACTATTAAACTTCAGCCTGACAGTCTAAAAATTACATAGTAGAGCCTGCACTTTACTAATCTACAGGCTTTATAATTTACACTCTAAGTACTTGTGTATATTCCCTGCTTCTCATTAAATATCTGATGGCTGAGTACTGTAGTGTGATTTTGCAGTACTTGTACGGCATTATTATTTTCATAAATTATACTATAAAATATTTACTAATATATGATGAAGTGATTCTAGTAAATTCCCCCCAATTGTCAGAATAATTGAACAAACTACATTTTGCAATGCATCATCCCACGTGTGTGTTTATTGTGTTCATTCAATTATTCACTAATGTGCAAAACTGACAATTTCTGAATGGGTATCTGAGTCCACATTGTGAATTGTCACTACCTTCATTTATATAATGGTAGACCAAACTGTCTTCCTGAATTAGTCATTCTTTTTCTCTTATTTTGTTAATTTCACTAACAAGACCTTGTGAGACTTCATAATGGGTTTCTCAGCACAAAGGTAATGGCACAGCAACTCAAAGCCCTGTCACGTGTGCAATGTGTTTTGCAAAAGCGGGCATTTCATTTTACGCTTAATAACATTAAAGTAGTCAGACTTTGGGGGACACTGCCTTCCATTTGGATAGGAGTTAATAATTGGGATTCTTAGTTCCCAAGTTTAGCTAATAAAACCCCAGCAGAAGAAAATATGGTCTTGGTAAATAAAAAAGAAGAGCTCAAGTCCATCAGTTGAAGTCAACGGAAGTGCAGAACTGAGGGCAGAATTGGAGCTAGTATGTGAAATCTTGGATTTCAATAAGTCAGGATTTCACCCACTGTTTTTAACTATTAGACAAAACTGCATACTTTCTGAGCCCAAAACGTGTAATATGTATTGGTTAACGCAGAGGTGAAAAAAACCAACACATCATATTCTGAAGAATGAGCTGGCACCCTTCCAAAGGGATAAATAACCTTCAAAAGAGATGATGTTGTGGATGGAAACTGAGTGTGTCTCACAGTACAGAACTAAAGAGATCAACAGACAGTGATATGAAAAATTGATAGCCCTGCTAGATTTTATAGTTCTGTTAGCTGCTCCACACCAAATGCCCTGGATGCAAGTAGAACCACAGAAAGTTGAGTGGCTTCTGTACCGTTAATTAGTTCTTCTAATACAACTTCTTCTACCTCCAGGCAGGAATGAGTCTGTACTCAGGGAGCAACTTGAACATGGGTTTGAGCTATACATTATTTAGTTTAGAATATTTTTCTCCTAAGAAAAATCTCTCCTGCTCAAAATCACTGAGTAACATCGGCTCAGTGGTGATAGAAGCAATAGCCATTGTTCCATTGAACTTAACGGCAAAATTCCTATACATTTTAATGGGACCAGGACTTGTCCATAGTGAGTAAACTTGATCTTGACCTTCATCCGACTTTCAAACTGAACCTGGATGTCACTATTCTGTAGTTTTGTAAAAATTTGTTATTTTTCATAGTGTCTTCTCTCTGTACTTTTTTGTCCCTGACAGGACTGGTGACATAAGTGACACCATATCACAGGAAAGGATGTTTTCATAGAATATCTGTCTATTGCTGAAATAGGACATATGTGAAATCTCACAATAAAGCTTATCATGAGAAAATCTGAAGCACACAGGCTCACAAGAATTGCATAAGCACCTGAATACACAGTCACTTATCCAAACAAAACAAAACCACCAACCTTATCAGGATTTAGTCATCTCTATCAATGGGGAAACTTTTCAAAGCTGAAGGGCTATGGGGAGGATTTTTATAGTGGAATTATTTGAGCAAAACTTTGAGTATGAAAAACTGAGCTGCCAGAACAAGGGTTGCCCTGTTTTCACGTATCCTGATCTTCTTCTCAGGGAAGGTACTGTGGCTCTTTTCAAAACTTCTGAGTCTCATTTCTTTAGTGTGAGATCTTGCCATGAGTTACTAAAGGCTCCTTCTTGAATTACTGTCATGCAGCTCTGATGGAATCTTGTCTAATCCAACATTGCTTAGCATGCTGATTTAGATGGATAAAATCTAATTTAGCTGGCCCTTGCATGCATGTGCAAGAGTGGAGCAAGAAGATGCAAAAAACCAGGGCAAGCCACAATATATCTAGTTTAACCATATCCCCTTTTGCATCCCGGACCCATGTCAGGTGACCAGTGGCAGGAAATAAAGATGCCCGTGAAGTAATTAGCCAGCACATCTTGGAGGGACTATTCAAATTGAGTTGCCCATCAAAGGAACATTTAACTAACAGTGGACCATGGGAGACACCTACCTACACTTAATGAAATTTCCTGCTGTGATTAGGTGAAATGCATGGATATGTGACTTGCCCATGTGACTCCAAACTCCATCTTGTAGCTGTAATTTTCCACAGTAAGAACAATAGGATGCCCTCCACATGGCAAAAGCTATAAAAGGCCCTGGAAACACATCCAATTTGTCTTCAATCCTGCCTCTTACGTTTGGAGGAACTTTGCTACAAACTGAAGCTCTGAACAATGGACTGAATGACCCATCCAAGCTGTGGATGTATTCCAGAGTCTTGCCAGCAGTTTATTCTATCACTGCTACAAACCTGAACCAAGAACTTTGCCATTACTGTATGTAATTGATTCCTTTAACCAGTTTTAATTCTCACCTTTTTCTTTCTTTCTTTTTATAAATAACCCTTTAGATTTTAGATACTAAAGGATTGGCATCAGTGTGATTGTTGGGTAAGATCTAAGTTTTATATTGACCTGGGTGTGTGGCTGGTCCTTTGGGATCAGAAGAACCTATTATTTGATGAAACAGGTTGTAAAGAACCACTCATCTCTGAGTCCAGTGGTTTTGGTGGTGATATAAGAACTGGAATGCCTGAGGAAACTGCCTTTATGTTTTCTTGTTGGCCAGTGTGGTGAAACAGGAGTTTATTTTTGTGGCTGGTTTGGTATATCTCATAAAAGAATAACCACCAATTTTGGGCTGTGTTTGCCCTATTTCTCAGCAGTTTGTCCTGAATTTGGCATTCTCAGTTATGACCCAGTAAGGCATGGTTACAAGCTCTTACTAGCACTCCTGTGTGTCACTCCTTTATTACAGATGGAGGATGAAGCAGGTGACTCACAGGTATGAACTATTTGAAGTGGGCACAGTCGGGTGGGATGAGCTGTGATCTGTGGGCAACCCAAAAGAATCCACAGATATTAGCTGCAACCTTGTCACTTGGCAAGCCCACCTTTTGCAAAGGGTAAGATCTAGCCCTTAGTTTATTGGCATTGTCAGCACGGCTACATCTCATTTATTATTTCCTTCATGCAAATGTAAGTCAAACTGCTGGTGAAAGATGAGCATATTGTTAAGTGCTCCATTGCTTTTTCCCCATTCTACCCTCTAATCTGCTTCCACGGAGATTGCTTTGGGCCATACTGTCACAAATTGTGGGAGACAAGGGATCCCAAGGTCACCAAGGTGTTTCCCAATTAACACTTCAAATTACAGTTGTGAGGGCTGAGCATCTCTGCTCTCCACTCAGCTGTCAGAATTGCTGGAAAAAAAGACTGTCAAGAAGCAGCCTGCAGAGAGTCATCTGACCTTGGGTATCATTGAAGATGTAAATGCATGTAAAGGTCTTTAGAAAGAGACAGAATTATTTCTCAAACTGTGTTCGTGGCTGATACTAGTAAATCAGAATTAGTGGGTTTTTTGTGGGGTTTTGGTGGAGCATTGGGTGGGGGTGGGGAGGTGGTTGCTTGTTGTTTTGTTGCAGTTGTTTTTAGCTGCAAGGGATAGAAGCTGGGATCAAAGGATGTAATAGAAGGTATCATCTGTCAACAACAGCAACAACACCACATGACAGCATGCAGCCACTTCCAATTCCTGGTGTGAGGTATGTGGGGTTTTAGTTTATCAGCTGAATATATTCATTCCAGCCAGTGTGGATAGTGGTTTGTGTTTGAACAGGGGAATGCTAAGGTATCCTGAGTGGCATTGAAATTCAGTGCTAAAAAGGACTGCGTTGGTGAGATGTGAGTACACCATAAATATGAGACCCATATTTTGGTCATTTCATTTGTTTGCCATTTGAGAAGATCAACAGTTAAAGGCAGACTGGGCAAAGCACTGAGAAATGCACCGGGAACAATCCTGTACTTGCTGAAAGACAGACTAGAAGACCCAATAATTTTCCTCCCTTCCATCTCTGTAATTCTGTATTCAGTAGTTCCATACTATTGTCTGCTTTGAATTATATCCTTGAAAGGCATGTGCTGAATCCTTTCTTTATATCAGAAGCCTTGCTGCAAGGCACAACCTACTGGATTATACACAGGTTTGAGAACCAGGGATCCTGGGTTCTGTTCCAACTCAATCACTAACTTGCTCTGTGACCTTGTGCTAGTCACTTTATTTCTGTGCTTTAGTTACACTACCACTGTCAGTAAAAATGGGCTCACTCAGCTTTGTAAAACACTCTGAGATCTATGGAAGAAAAAGAAGTGTGGTGGATGCATGCAATGTGTTATTAAATGTCTGGAGCCCAGGGACATTACTCTCTGAGAATGTTGCTTCCCCATATATAACTCAATGTGCCAGAAGGAGCCTTAAACTTGGTGTGGGTAGATGGATCAAGATAGGATGCATAGTCTATTTTTGTGGGTGTTGTGTGGGGGATTTTTTCTGGTTTTTGTGGGTGGCTTTTTTTCACGCCTTGTTCAGTTTGTAGAGGGAGGTAAGGGCAGTGTACTGTGACAGAAACAGAGCCCTGATTAGGGAGTGGGGTTTGCCTGATTAGGGGAGCTATAAAGGCAGCCAAACAGTCAGCCAGTGGCAGAGGAGCATCATACAGAGCAGTAAACAGGGGCGTTTGAATGGGACTTGAGGGCAGGGCAGGGGGGGGTGTTCTGGTTTTATTTCGGTATTTGTTTGGGTCTGTTGTGGGTTTTGTTTTTCTCCCTTTTCAGGAATTCAGGCAGGAAGGCTGTGACAGGTACAGAGGCAGTAGTGGTAGTGACCAAAGCCATGGAAGAGACAATGAAGATGACAGGATGTGGAAGCTGTAAACTGTACATAATGCTAGAGTGGGTACCTGAAAAGAGCTTCATTTGTTAGAAGTGCTACCTGATAGAGCTGATGGAAGAGAAGGTCTGAGACTTGAAGATACAAGTATAAACTATGTTGGAGCTTCAAAGGGGTTTCAAGCAGATGATGGAGCAAAGGCAAGAGGAGGCCGAAAGGAAAAAGTCAAGACTTCTTGTAGGTGCAAGCTGGACTGAAGAACTCAGAGTGGAGACTGCTGGGTGAGGAAAGTGGTCAGTGTTTGAAGCATGTGACTACAAGAACCAGACAGAGGAAAAGAGATGCTAGTGAAGAAGAAATAATGCTCAGAAGCAGGTTTGCTGCGTTGGATAATGAAGAAAGTCTGCAAATGAAGGAGGGATGGCAAGGAAGAAGAGAAGAGCAGCTAGTTCTGTAAGAAGAGGGGAAGAGCCAATGGAAATACCCATAGTTCAATGCGCAGGAGGATACAGAATGACTTGCAGAAGATTGTAAGGGAAAATAAAAGACATGAGAACTGACAGCCAGAAAGAACAGAAGAAAGAAAATATGGAATACACCTTTATTAGAAAAAGCTGATTTATGTAATTGGGGACTTCCTACTAAGAACAACAGATAGGCCTGTCACCAGAACTGATCTGGAGAACAAAAAGGTGTGTGATCTGCTGGGAGCTAAGATACAGGATGTGGACCTGAGGCTGAAGAGGATCCTAATGGGAGCAGGAAAGAATCCACTGATTGTCCTCCATGTGGGAACAAATGACATAGCTAGATTCTCACCGAAACATATCAAGGGAGACTACGCCAGGCTGGGGAAGATGCTTAAGGAAATGGTGGTTCAGGTGTCCCTAGAGGAGGAGAACAAAGGTGAGACAAGATTATGATGATCAATAGATAGCTCAGGCAGTGGTGCTATAAGGAAAGTTTTAGGATGTTTGACTACTGGGAGGCATTCATGAACAGTTCTCACGGGATGGACTCCACCTGAGTAGGGAGGGAAATAGACTTCTGGGATGGAAGTTGGAACAACTCATTAAAAGAGCTTTAAACTAGGAACTCAGAAGAGACTGTTGGGAGAGGCTCATGTAATCTCCATGCCTAATTTTAACACTGAGAGGGAGGAAATCAAATAAGAATGGATACAACAATGGAGAATGGACATTAAGGGGAAGGATAGTGTTGATACCAGTCAGATAGGTGATACCGGCAGTAGAATGACTTTACTGAGTCAGGCAAGGAATGTGAGCAAAGCCAAGCAGCAATAAGTAAGATTTTTGTACACATATGCAAGGAGCCTGTGTAATAAAATGGAAGAACTAGCGCTACTGGTTCAGTAAGTGAAACCAGGTATTAAAGAGATAACAGACATACGGTGTAGTAGTAGTCATGACTACAGTACAGGTACCAAAGGGTATGTGCTGTTCAGGAAAGACAGAAATAAAGGCAAAGGTGGTGGAGTATCATGGTATATAAATGATGAGGTAGACTGTAATGAAATTAGAAGAGATCGAATGGATAAAACGGAGTCTGTTTGGGCCAAAATCACTTTGGGGAAGAAAGCTACTAGAGGTTCCCGATACAGTGCTTGAGGCATGTTACAGACCACCAGCATCCAATTGGGATATGGATAGAGACCTCTGTAATTTTTTTAAAATGAAATAAATGCTACAGGGAATTGTGTGATTATGGGAAACTTTAACTTCCCAGATATAGAATGGAAGACAAGTGCTACTCATAATAGTAGGCTCCAGATTTTCCTGCATGTGATAGCTGACAGATTTATTCACCAAATAATTGCTGAACCAACAAGAGGTGATGCCATTTTAGATTTAGTATTGGTGAGCAGTGAAGACCTCATAAAAACTGGTTGTAGAAGACAACCTTGGTTCAAGTGATCATGAGCTAATTTAGTCGAAATTAAATGGAAGGATAAACAAAAATAGATCTGCAACAAGAGTCTTTGATTTCAAAAGAGCTAACTTTAAAAAATTAAGGGAATTACTTAGGGACGTGGACTGAACCAAAGAACTCAAGGATTTGAATGTGGAGGATGCTTGGAATTACTTTAAGTCACAGTTGCAGAAATTATCTGAAGCCTGCATCCCAAGCAAGGGGAAAAATATCATAGGGAAGGGTTGCAAACCAAGATGGATGATCAAGCATCTCAAACAGGTGATGAAAGAAAGCAGAATACTTACAAGGAAGATGGGAGGGATCAGCAAGGAAAGCTACCTCTTGGAGGTCAGAAAGTGTAGGAATAAAGTGAGAACTGCCAAAAGCCAAGCACAGTTGGATTTTGCAAAGAGAATTAAAACCAATAATAAAAGATTCTATAGCCCTATAAATAGGAAGAAAACAAGGAAATAAGAAGTGGGACCTCTAAACACTGTGCATAGGGTAGAGATTAAAGATTAGCTAGGCATGGCCCAACACCTAAACAAATACTTTGCCTCAGTTTTTAATGAGGCTAATGAAGAACTTAGGGGTAGTGGCAGGGTGGCTAATGACACTAAGGATATGAAGGTAGAAACTACCACATTCAAGGTGGAAGTCAAATTCAAACAGCTTAATGGGTCTAAATCAGAGGGCCCAGATAATCTCCATCCTAGAATATTAAGGGAAGTGGCACATGAAATTGCAAGCCCAATAGCAAGGATTTTTAATAAATTTCAAACTCCTGGGTTGTACCATATGACTCGAGAATTGCTAATATAGTTCCTATTTTTAAGAATGGAAAAAAGGTGAAATAGGAAGCTACAGGCTTGTTAATTTGGCCTCAGCTGTATGCATGGTCTTGGAAGAAATTTTGAAAGAGAAAGAATTAAGGACATAGAGGTGAACAGTAATGGGGATAAAATACACATGGTTTTACAAAAGGTAGATCGTGCCAGACCAACCTGATCTCCTCCTTTGAGAAGATAAATGATTTTTTAGACAAAGGAAATGCAGTAGATCTAATCTACCTGGATTCAGTAAAGCATTAGATACAATTTCACATGGGAAATTATTAGTTTAATTGGAGAAGATGGGGATTAATATGAGAATTGAAAGCTTGATAAGGAATTGGTTAAAGGGGCAACTACAATGGGTCATACTGAAAGGTGAACTATCAGGTTGGAGGGAGTTTACTAGTGGAGTTCCTGAGGGATCAGTTTTGGGACCAATCTTATTTAACATTTTTATTATTGACCTTGGTTGGTTTAAACTAGTGTAAATGGTGAATTGTCTGTAACTTGAAGTCTTTAAACCATGATTCAAGGACTCCAGTAACTCAGTCAGAGGTTAGGGGTCTAGTTCAGCACTGGGTGAGATCAGACTAGATGATCACAATGGTCCCATCTGACCTTAAAGTTTATGACTCTACTGAGATTTTTTTCTTTGATAGTTCTCTCAGGGGCTGTGTTGTCGGAGACAGATCACCGGGGTTGTAATCCTGAATCTGGCATTCACTCATTGTGTGACCCTGGGGAACTCACATAACTTCTCTGTGTCTCAGTTTAACCATAGAATCATATAGGTTAAATCACCCAGCACAACTCCCAGTACAACTCAATGAAACCCCCAAATCATGTCATTTGTGCTACAAACTAATAACTCAGACCGGGATTGTCTAAAGATTCAATAAGGGTTCATATGAATGTGGCATTGTTCATGATTAGCAGAGAAATCATGTGAAATGGTTTAAACTGGTTTAAACTGAACAAATGTCTGCACGAATCTCTGGTTAGTGAAACCACCATGTTTTGCACAGCTCTAGTAACTGAGCTACAGAACCTCACAGAGTTATTGAGAGGCTCAGCTTCTTAATGTATGTAGATTACTTTTCAATCCATAGATGGAAGGTGATGTATAAAGTGCCAAAGGTTAGCTGACCTGAACATTAAACCTTCAGACACTAAGACAGGGGCATAGGGTAATGTGACAATTGTGCATATGCTTTGAAAGTAGCAAAATTTAAGACCTACCATGTTTACTGCCCATTGGTCAGATTGGACTTGGAATTTGGAGTATTCTTTGCGCTGTAATCTGCAGAGGTAAAATTTCAGTGCTACCAGTTTTATTAATCTCACAGGATTGATATGTTTTTAGCCATCAGATTCCTTTGTGTCATCTGCCTGTCTTTAACTTAGTATCTCATTGTTCAAGCTTACAGGGAAAGACGGAAAGACCAAAGAGAAACTGTTTTCCTTTATGCTGCTCTACTTTTCTAGGTGAGGCTGAAGGTGTTATATTATATCTTTATGTTTGTCTTATTACAGATCTAAGCAGAATACCTGAAACATGGGGGGAGGATACAAACCACATCTGGCTTCAGTTTGATGCTATTTATTAGAGTTGGTTGGAAATTTCCAACAGCACATTTTTCTGTCGGAAAATGCAGATTATTCAAAATTGAAATGTTCTGTGATAATGTGTCAATTTTGACAAAACTCGAGTTGAAATCAGTCAGGTTTCCATCTGAAACCTACCTGGTTTCCTGCCAGCTTGCTCACCCATATTCTCTGCAGCTTGCCTGATGGGCTGACGGGCAGCTGGGAGCCTGGTAGCCAGCTCCTGGGTCCTCAGCAGCCAGGTGAGCTGCCAGGAGTCCTGAATCCCAAGCTCCCAAACTCATGGCTACCCAGAAAACTAGAGTCCCCAGTCTTCCAGGTCAGCTTGCCAGGAAGACTGTCCCAGAGCTGGAGCTCTCCGAGTTTCCAATCTCCTGGCTTCCCAGCAATTCTAGGACTCCATGCTTCCCAAAGTGCTCAGCTCCTTATCTGGCAGGCTGCTAAGGTTTGGGGAAGGCCAAAAGGTCTCAGAAATATTATTTTTAAGGGATGAAGCAAATATTTTTACTTTTTCAAAACAAAATTTTGGAATTCCTGTTCCACAGGAAATTTCAAACATTTATTTTTCATTCTGTTTAGGAACATTTTTTTTTTAATTGAATTGCTGCACAATGGGGATTCCGGTTTCCAGCCAGATCCATTGTTTGTTCTTATTTAAAGGGTAAAGGGCAGAAATGGTACAACATTCCAACTGTAGTGTTCACTTACAATGGGGCTATACTCTAACAACAACAACACTACCTAGAATGGAGTAAACAGAATCCCACTAACTTCTAAGCAAAGACTAGAACCCAGAACTCCTGGCACCAAGTCCCCTGCCTTAACCAATAAAAAGGAGACGGCCTACTTTCATATTTAGACACCTTTGATTTTTGGTTAATTCTAATCACTGAAATAGTTGTATGCTAGAATCTTTTGTGCCTCCAATAACATTCCAAGCTAATTTACCGAGTATGTCCCTAAAACCTAGTCTGACTCTCAGAGCTAGGAGGTTGACATATTTAAAAACCTTTAGAGAACATACCAATCTATTATTTTATATGGTCTTCTTATCACCTCATCTAGAGAAAAGTGATTTATGACTCATATAACAGTTTGCTAGCTGACTCTGACTGTCCTAATTAGGTCTCCTTCAGAAGTGTGTGTGTGTATGTGTGTGTGTATAAGGGATTTCCACAAACTGTGATTGTTTTGGAATAGAGGCCTATCAGAGGATATGTAAATTTGGGTAAGTTTAAAACAAAATAAGTGACATGGAATAAAAAGGATTTGTAACTTCAAACATGAAAATAGATAATAGTATTTATAAGCCTATAAATTTTTAATGCTCCCAGCCTAATTTAAAAGCAGTTTAGTGATGCTGCCAAACAAGAAGAGTATAAACAGAAGGTTCCTTTGATTATCAGAATGTTTACTTCTGAAAATTAGAACACAGCCATTTATCAGAGGGTGTCTCAAAGCTATAATCAGTTAAAAATATTCAAGAACGGAGGTAATTTAGTATGCTGAATGTCAATCAAGCTGGGGCAAAACATGAAGCAATGTGCTAATGTAAAAGTAAAATATGCATATGCTAAGGTAACATGTAGGAGCAAGTGATAATCGGGTACCTGATGTGTTACAGTCCTTTTAACACACAGTCATGTGTGTGTGAACTCAAGGGATGCCCCTGAAAATTATGAAAATGAATATGTACCGTTAGTTTTAGCAAAACATGAATATGACTTCATGATGCCAATGTCTTCAATGAGGCCAGAGATTACTATCATTTCACAATAGTTTCAAATATTAAACAAAAAAGGGAAAAGAGGGCAAACCTTCTCCATGCATCATCCTACCTTCAGCCCCTGCAGGTATTCCACAACAAAGTTAACAGTGATTGAATCAAGATGAATTTTGACGTCTGTGATCTCTTCTGTGAAAACTTCCATCTTCTAAGAAGGGATTTGGGTGAAGTGACAATAGGTGAAACCATGGCAGTATGACTCCATTGGTGAAAACAGGAAGCTCTAGAGAACTGGGAAAGTTCTGATTTATTTTAATAAAAAAAAAGTGGGACTCAATTTTGCCTCCCTCCTTGTACTGTTACCTGTGGCTGTGAAGGGTTAATTTCTTTTGGAAATAGGATTAGCAATGCAAGGGTGAGGAGGGGATGTCACATAAGCATGAATATATTATGGAAGACTATCAACCTATGTATTGAGCAATGGAATCTCAGAACATTCGAAAACCAATGTCTCCGCTTCATAACTGTTGTGTATCTTGTAAGTGTTATATGGGATGGAGAGTGGGAAGGAGGGCTGTAGGAACTAAAAATCACTGTACCACGTTGGAGAGAGGGACCTAAATCAATCACTGGGAATAATTAATGCAAATCCCTAAGCAGACAGACAAGTCTGGAGAGGAGCTTTACCACCCTGGGAGAAATTGCATATACTGGTTTGACCTGATTAAAGAAGGCCACCCAAACAAAGATGAGAACTGTAGAAAGTGCCAGCCTGATACTGAGGAGCTGTTACTCTGACTCGATCCAAGAACTGATATGACACTATGACCAAGAGGTGAAGATGGAACTTTAAAGATCTGAGACCCACTACATGTACTAAGTTGTAGAGAGGTATTACCAGGTAAACTTGTGCAGTAAGCTGTTTATTGTTTCATGATTTGTTTCCTCTGTAATACTTTTGTTCTGAATAAATACTTTGCATTATGAAGCTGCTGGCTGATTAACCTTGTCATTGTCCCTGAGAGAATAGAACTGCCAGTGCTGAACTAAACAACAATCACAGTGAATTGCAGCCTAAAATCCTGGTGTGGAGGGAGAAGAGCTCTGAAAAAAGAACATTGAGAAAAGTGATGAGTAGCGGCCCACTACCTGAATGGGGGTCTCAAGAAGGCCACAAAGGGGTCAGAGATGCCAACTGTGGCAGAAGCGGGGAGCCAGTTTGGAGACGTAGGTTCCCCTCAAGGATGGTCCTGGCCTATGTCCATTTTCTTTAGGTTGTAATTCCTACTGCATTTCACTGTGATCATCTAAGCAAGTCTGAGTTTAATTCGGCACCTGCAGTCCTGCTCTCTCAGGGGCAATGACAAGGTTAATAAGCCAGCCAGCCACATAAATCCACATGGGGTTTGCAGGTCCAAACTCCAGTTAATTCTGTGAAGGAAATGAACCCAGGTCTCCATAACTGCTGAGTTTCTTCTCTGTGATAATACTGACCAATAACAATATGTTTCTTTGAGACACAAGACGTGTTGAGAAATACATATTTGTGAAGGGCACTCACTGAAAGTGCCCCCTTGTGGTCAGGTATGGACATAGCAGGCTCTCATCTTTGCTGGCATCACTTTTTGACAGGCACTTTGACTTTGCTGGCCCCTCTCATGACTTGGCCCTCCATTCAAGTCACACATTTATGTCCACCCCTTTGGACATATATAAACAATCCAGAAACTGCATAGTGCTGTTGGTTACGTGTGGCCCTTCAGCCCTCCCCTGGGTCAAAGTTTTAGGGGCTTGACTCTTGTCTCCAAAACCTTCTTTCACCTAGCTTCTCCATACCCGAGATAGGCTTTCTGCACCTCCTAGAGGTTGTTAAGGGAACCCATCAGGCAGAGAATATGGGTTCTGATCCAGGGCCCAGCAGTAGGCACTAATACCCTCCACCCAAAAGTGTGATATTGCTGCTTCCCTGGATCACTTCCTACCCAGGGCCAGCTCTAGGTTTTTTGCCGCCCCAAGCAAAAACATTTTTGGCTGCCCCCCACCCCAGACCTGGGCTCTCAACCCCCCCCCCACCAGTCCCCTCCCCCACCTGCCCCCCTGTCACCCCAGCCCAGGGGTCACCGCAACCAGTACTGACTCTGCCCACTCCCCCCTCGCCTCCAGCTGGTCTGGCACTGGCAGGGTCGGGGTAAGCAGCAAGGCTCCCAGGCCGCGCCTGATCCTAGGGTCCCTCCAGCCAGGGCTCCTGCATCCAGGACCAGCCAGGACTTGGGAGGGCAGAGCCAGGGGGACTACTCTGGCAGGGGGCTGAGGAGCGAGGGCAGGGTAGCCCCAGAGGGAGCGGAGCCCCAGAGAGTGGGACGTGGGCCCCGCACGGCAGCGCCCCACCCTCTATGGCCCCACTGCTGCTGCTTCTGGCCACCCTGTCTCAGCCCCTGGGCGGCTCGGGCCGCTTCGCCCAGCCCTGGCTGCGGCGCTGGGGGGCGGCCACTCTGCGGCACCTGCAGGCGGCTCCGTGTGTCCCGGGGGGCGGCCCTCAGCCTGAGTGTCCCCCACTCAGAGCCTGCCCGGCCCAGTCACAAGGTGCGGGTGCTGCTCCCCCACGGTGTGAACCCAGAGTGCCTCCCACGCACGACACACTGCTGCTGCCAGGGCTGGCTCTAGGCTTTTGCCGTCCGAAAGGGGGGGGGAAAGATGGCCGGAATGCCAGCCCTGAAAATGTGCCGCCCCTGAAAATGTGCCACCCCAAGCATGTGCTTGGTTTGCTGGTGCCTAGAGCCGGCCCTGTTCCTGCCAGTCCCTTCTTTCCCAAACAATAAAGTAAAGTTATGAAGGTGTGGCAGGATGAGGCTGCTTAACCATTTCCTTACTGGTGCAGTGCTTGTATATCCTTTCACAGCACTGTTAATGTCTTATCCTTTGCCATGGATCCTCATTACAACAGTTGATGGAACAAGCTTGCCTTTTTACTGTCCAGATAAGATACTATTTTAAAGTCCTTAAAAACTTATTGCATACAAATTAATTGAAATATTAGCACTGGGCCCTTTGGGTTAATATAGATAGGTTTTTCTTCATTCTGTATGAAGGATTCCTACTTCAACTGGTTTCCTTTAGAAAGTAATTTATTGACAGAAAAGCTTTCCATTCGCTTTTCTTACTATAATGAGAACTATTAGAAACACAAGAGTCATTGTAATAGATCATGGATACTCAATTGGTGGCCCGCAGGCCAAATGTGGCCCTCTGAGGCTTCCAGTGTAGCCCTCTGGCTCACCTTTGAAAAAAATGTTTAAAATTAAATTCATGAAGTGATGCACTGCCTATCTTTTGCCTATGATTTCCTTAGTAAGTAACTTACTGGCACTGCTTAATTTGTAATGAAAGGTGCCGGGGCTCAGCCCTGGCAACCCCTGGCACAAATTAAGCACTGCTGGGTAGCCAGAGAGCAGAAGCTGCTGTCCAGGGATGCTGCTCTGAAGGTAGTGTTGCCAGCAGCAGCTGCGCAGAGGTAAGGGTTGCATGGTATGATGTACTGATACCCTTACTTCTGCATTGCTGCTGGTGTCAGCTCTGCCTTCAGAGCTGACGGCCAGAGAGTGGAGGCTACTGGCTGGGAGCCCAGAGATGCTGGCGGTTATTAACTGCCAAGGTTAGGGATGTGGGGCCTCAGCCCCGGCAAACCCAGGCACAAATTAAGCACTGCTTACTGGATCTTACGTTCTTGAGATAGCATTGGCTATGATTGAGCTAGGACACTGCCCATTTTTTCATTAGTGATGGAAATGGAGCCAAAAATGAATGAGAGTGGGAGTAAACATTGCAAAGTCAACAGAAAAACAGAGTATTTAACCCAAACTTATCATGCTACCTCTTTTAAACACAAAACCGTTGTTTCACATGCCAAACCACTGTATCCATCTGTAAGGTCATCGATGTGAGGCACCACTTTGAATCAAAGCAGAGTAACTTCAATGTGGCCTATCCTCCTGGCAGTGTTGCAAGATGTGACAAAATTGAAAATCTGAAGTCTTCGTATCACTCTTCAAATTTCATTGTCATAACATCAGCAAATGTACAGGAAAAAGAATCAGCTGCTTCTCTTCAGATGAGGTTGGTACCAGCTAAAAAGAAAAAGTCTTTCCTGAATGCCAATCTTGTGAAGGCGTGCATGTTGGAAATGCTGGAGGAGTTTTTGCTGGAGATAACAAAGATTACATTGTGAACTGTGTGAAGCAAGTTCCCCAGTCTGATTCCATGGCAGTATGAAGATTGGAGGTAATTTACAAGGATTGTTTGTCAGCACTGCTTTCCAATTAAAAAGCACACCAAATACATGTCTCTTTCTATGGATGAATCAAGCAATTAAAGTGACACTGCCCAGCTATTGCTGTTTGTAAAATTTTTATGATGGTGAAATTTTCAAGGAAGAATTTTTATGCTTAATACAATTAGAAACCTACACTACAGGAGAGATCATTTTTGAAAAGGTAAAAGGCTTTTTAAAAAAAAATGGTTTAGATCTGCAGAAAGTAACCTTACTTGTTACAGACAGAGGTCCCTCCATGACAGGGAATGAGAAGGCTTTGCTTCATGTTTGGCAGGGACATACCCTTCATTAAATACACGCTAGTGAATGATGCAGCGGACTTTCCTGTGTGGTAAGTAGTCTGGGGGCTTGAAAAAAAACAAATAGTATTGTGATGAGATTAGTGAACTACATAACGATCAACTTCTAGATTGCAACATCGTCTTTTAAAAACTCTTTTACAAGACATTTCAGATGAATACAGTGACCTGTTGCAGCCCAATGATATTCACTGGTTAAGTAGGAGATGTGTGTTAGAGAGGTTTTGTGAGGCTCAAAAAGAAACAACAAAATTTCTTTCAAACTACAAGACCAACAAGGCTTGTGAGTTCCTGGAATTTATAAATGGATGTCCCCTTTACATCACTAGTAGATTCTCTGTGTGATATTCCTGATCACTTGAATTCCCTCAACTTGTAGCTCTGAGGCCGAGCAAGCAGTGTTGGATCTGTTCAAAAAAGTTTGTGCCTTTGAGGAATCTTGAAATCTTTCACACAGACTTAACAGGAAAGATGTTGCACTTTCCTACATGGTGTATTGTTGCTTACGATGAAATATAGATGAAAATGATGTAAGAATTTCTAAACAAGCTGACTGAATTTTAAAATGTGATTTGAGAATTTTCAAATTCCAAAGGATTTACTTTTATTTGTTCATGATCTGTTTCTTGTCTCTGCCAGTGGACCTTTCAATTAGACATTGTAAGGCTCCAGAGCTGAGATGTCTTGAAGACAGAAGTCAGAGAAGTGTGACTGTGATTTCTGGACTCAGTATCCTGACCAATTTCAGAATACCCAGAATCTAGCCATCTATCTTTTAATGATATTCAGATCAATATACCTCAGCAAATCTGGGATTTCTACTGTGAACATTAAAAAATCCAACACTGCAATCATCTGACAGATGAGTATCTCCACCAGTGCATGCGCCTTGTCCTGACCTCCTACAAACCACTCTTCACAAAGCTTGCCAGACATCATTGGTCACCTCTCCCATTAGAGATTGCCACAAAGACAGGTAATAATGTTGATTTATAAATGTTGCTAAAAGATAGAAACACTAGTACTTATGTTATGATCAAGGTCTTTTTATTTATTGGCAGATGAAGGTTTTGTTTCTTTATTTTGTCAGCTTTCTGTGCAAATAGTCTGTCTCTTGTCATAAAGTTCTCAAATTGGCCAGTGGGTAGATCTAATTCAATATCATTGTAATAGGTGATACATATTAAGGCTTTATCAACTGGTCTGGAAAGAACTAACATTATTGACCACAACTTAAACTGAATCTTGGTCCAATCCTTTTCTTAGAATAGATACAGATTTTCTATATTTTGGATTATTATTTTTCATTTTCATGCATGTACGTACATCTTGATTCCATTAGAGAATAAAAGTACTAAGTGCTTTTATAGAAAAGTCCTACCAAATTTAATAGAAAATGAACTTTCTATATCATTTTTGAACCACCCTATAGAATTTAACAATGAATTGTATTCCTGATCATTATAAAAAAGATAGTAAGACCACTCTCTACAATATTGTAACAGTTTTCAGAATAATATCCATAGAATCTTGTAGTTCTGAATGCTATGCTAAGGGCAAAAAAGTATCTTGCTTCAAGGCATAAAAAGATCACTGAACTTTTATCTATGGGAAGTACTGCAAAATTGACTATGAAGATTTCTGCCATCTTCAGAAGCATCAGAGATAAGCAATAACAGAGGTAAGACATTGTACTTGACCAACTGTCTAAAACTGATCCAGTACAAAAAATGATCTTTTATGTTCCTGTGATTATGTTCTTATGTCAAACAACCAAGAACTCTGTTTTTACTTCTTTCCCTCTAGATGGTATTTTATCAGTCATTTAACTTCCGAGACATTCCGCTGAGCTGAAGAAGGAAGAGAAAGATCATTATATATAATTCTCCAGAAATACAAAGCAACCTATTCAGTGAAATAGTTTCAATAAGACAGCCTAAAATACACAGCTAATTTAGGTCTGAACTGTTTAGACTGTGTAATCTTCTTTTGTACACTCAAACCCTATTATAACTGGATATACAAACAACACTGAAAGACTCAAATTCTCACGAAGTAAAAGCACAAAAGCTACTCTGCATTATACGCATTGCTTGGTTCAGATTCTCTTCTCTCTCGCTAATTCCCTTAAAGACAATGAACGTTGGAAGAATAAAGGGAAATGGAAACAAAGTAATAGAATGGGCTATTTTTTACTATAGTAAATGCTACATGTATTTTAATGTAGTGTATTCCCAATCTTCACGTAATAATTACTTTCAAAGTCTGAAATAACCTCGTTCTACTCTATTGTTCCTTAGCATTTTTCTTAGGGTTTGTCTACACCGCACCACAGATCAGTCTATGATGGTGCCAATTACAGAGTGCTCTAACAGGAAGCACTCTAACTGCCCTGTGTAGACCCTGTTGGTGTGAACTAAAAAAGACCTAGTTGATTTAGTCCTTTTTCAAACGGGATTGCATTGACATATGCTAGGTAGCAGTCATTTCACAGAGTATGGAAATATCATTTAATTTAGGTGACCAGTCACACTTAAAAATAAAATGAATATTCATAGTGCCCAATTCAATGATAATGGGCAGGCTGAGATTTGATGTACAATTATGACTAGTGAATAAATCTGGGGCTACTGAGATCAGTTTGCTGATTGATTCTAAAGATAGTACAGAACTAAATTTGTCAGATAAATTGTTCATTGCAAACAGTTCACCTAGCAGTATCAGTAACTGCCATCTGTGCTGGGTGCATCCTCTCTCAAAACATGTTATTTCATTTGCAATGTAAGTTTCAGAAACGTATAATGAAGCTTGACTTCAGGATTCTCTCTGGTATATCCATAAGAGGTTATACTTGAATGGCATACTATAAAACCTATACATACAGTATGTCATAGATTATATTATATGAAGGACTAGGATTCATACCCTTGAACTATCCCAAATTTGCCTGCAGTCCACATGGATATTTGCTGTACTCACTTGTATGAGACAAGTGTTAACAATGAAACTGAGGCTACAAAAAGGTTAATGATGCTAAAGACATCATTTTAAATTTCCAGCACTAATATTGTTCTTTATTTCATCATTTGGGGTTATAATGCAACTATACAACTTTCAGCTTTAATCTTATCAGATTTTACAAGCTAAGCAGGGTTGGGCCTTGATGGCCTCTGGATGGGAGACCCCCTCAGAACATCTGCATGCTTCAGGAAGCAGCAATGACAACTCAGTAGGTAGCATTCTTCCCACTCAGTATTGAAACAATGCTGGTGATAAGGGATGCATTGAAAAATGGGACCTAAAACCAAAGTTCTTACCACATGTGCTCATTTAATATCTAATGGAACTTTTTCTAAGCATCAGAGTTTTAACTTTGCCAAATCCTAGCCAAATTGTACCTTGGGTAATGACATTTTGCCTACCTACAAACTCTCCCTGTGGTTTCTAATGGATGTGACACTATTCTTTTCTGAACTGTTGTGTCATGCTTCTTTGTACTGTTAAATACCTGCGGTGGTTTACCTTACAGGAGGTCATAATTTCAATGGGGCATGAGGTGATTCATGTACGTAAGTAGGGCCTGATCCTGCACCTCCAGAACTCAATGGGTTCAGGACCAAGAATATAGTTTGTAAAACACTTTAGGAGCTTTTTGAGACAAAGTGTGATATTATAAATGTAATTCATTATTATTTTTCGCATGGCCCTTTGAGAAGTATCATCAAAATTGTAGAGAGACTCCTAAAAATATTACTTTTTCAAGATGACTTAGTTGAAGTTCAGTAGGTACCACTGGTTATCATGGAGCCATTGATTAACAAAGGACTCAAGACACATCTGAGAATCACAGAGCAATCATTTTAAATTTCAGTTGTGGGAAAAGTCTTACAAAGTCTTTTAAGAGATCAAAACAGGAAAAGTACTTAGAAATACACAGTGTGAGCAAAGACTGATGACCTCTAAGAAAGGAAAGTCATGCCTCACCATCTAGTTGTATTTCTTTGAGGATAAGCCTACCATGGGAGACAAAAGTGGGATGCAGTGGGCATCACATCCTCAGATATCCAGAAAGGATTTGACAAAGGTCCAGCTCAGAGGTTACTTTCTTTATTGTAAAGTTGCTCAAAAGCATGTGGGTTAGCTCCCTGTTAGGGTTTTCTCTCTGTTCAAAGGCAGTGGAGATATGGAGGAGGAGCGGGTTGGGCAGCAGGGGCATCTGGCTATATTAAGTGCTGTGAAATGCCATACATTAATGTTTCACATGGCAACACCAGCTCTATTGATCTCTGTCACTTTCCACAGTAGCTACTGAATTATCTTCTGAACTGTTGCTTTTCCATTGGAACATAAGTCTTTCTAAGTGATGCACCTTGTACAGCACTTGAGGTGCATTTTTCTCTGAGTATGTTGGGAGGCATTTCAGCCATTAATTCTGAGTGTGACTCTGGACCATTGTCCAAAAGTTTGGGAATCATAAAAAGGTGTTTTTCACTATTACAGAATTTACATATGAGGCATGATCTTGCACAACTCAGCTGTTGAGTTTTGTGCACATTAGCACAACATAAAATGCAATGAGCGGGACAGGAAGCATAGAGGAACTTGTTTTTAAATCAGGGCCTGATCCAAAGCCCAATGAAGTCAATGGAACATACATACCAAGAAGGGACCACCGTGGTCATCCAGTCTGACCTCCTGGATAATGCAGGCAATAGAACTGTCTCCGCATATTAGTTAGAACATATATTTTAGGAAAAATCTAATATTGGTTTCCACCACAACCCTAAGTAAATAGTTCCAATGACAATTTACCTCACTATTAAAAAAGTATGCCTTATTTCCAGTCTGATTTGTCTAGCTTCAACTTCTAGACATTGGATCATATTGTAAACTTTATCTGCTAGATTGAAGAGTCTTATCAAGTATTTGTTCCCCATGTAGGTATAAACTGTGACTGAGCCATTCCTTAACCTTCTCTTTTTAAAAATAAATAGATTGAGCTATTTGACACTAATCACTATAATGCATCTTTTCAAATCCTTTAATTATTTTCATGGCTCTTCTTTTAATCCTTTCCAATTTGTCAACATCCTTCTTGAATTGCAGATGCCACAACTGGACACAGCATTCCAGCAGCAGTCACACAAGTGCCAAATACAGAGGTAAAATAAACCCTCCACTCCTACTCAAGATTTCCCAGTTTATGTGTCCAAGGATTGCATTAGCCCTTTTGGAAACAGCATTACAATGGGAGCTTATGTTCAGCTGATTATGCACCATGAACCCCATATGTTTTTCAGAGTCATTGTCTCCCATCCCTGTATATAAGACCCACATTTTTTGTTCCTAGATGTATAATTTACATTTAGTGATATTAAAATGCATATTTTAGCTTGCACCAAGCTTACCAAGTAATCCATCTTGCTCTGTATGAGTGACCTGTCCTTGTCATTATTTATTGCTCCACCAATTTTTTGGGTCATCTGCAAAATTTACCAGTGTTTAATTGTATGTTTTCTTCCAGGTCATTGATAAAAATGTTAAATAAAGTAGGGATAAGAACTGATCTCTGTGGGATGCCACTAAAAACATACCCACTCGATGATGAATCTTGGCTCACAATTACATTTTGAGACATATCAGTTAGCCAGTTTGGAATCCATTTAATTGTGTATCTGTCTAGTTTAAACAAAGTGTTGGGTGGTTACAGAAATCATCACTATTATCAATACTGTTATCTTTATCATCCAAACTTGTAATCTCATCAAAAGAAATATCAAGTTAGATCCTGCCAAACTATTTTCCACAAATCCATGATGATTTGCATTAATTATATTACCCTTCTTTATCAGCTGCTCTATTATCTTGCCTGGGATCAATGTTAGACTAACAGGCCTATATCTGGTCATCCTGTTTACCCTTTTTAAGTACCTGCACAACATCAGTTTTCTTCTAGTATACTAGAACTTCTGCAGTCTGCTAAGACTTATGGAAAAAACAACATTAATAGTCCAGCAAACTCCTCAGCCACTCTTAAGACTCTTGGATGCCAGTTACCTGGGCCTTTAATGTTAATACCTCCTGCTTATCATTCACCCATGATAGAAGAACTCAAAGGATCCCGAATGTAATTGCTGCTGTGTGCCAAGTAAGTGATTGTTTCCTTGTAGCATGAATAAGAGGGGACCATTTAGTCAAGTTCCATATTAAGGCTCCTGCCTCCTCAAACATGCCCATTCTTTATCTGCATTTTGCATATTTTCTATCCTGTGCTCTTGAGAGTAAAGGAGCAGACGCTCAGGGGCCTTGAGACTGAATACGGCTCAGTGAGAACTACTACTTAATGTTCTGGGTTTTTTTTAAACAACTAACAAAATCGTCCAAAGCATAGGACTTGTGGTGTTGGGGAACTTCAACTACCCAGATATCTGTTGGGAAAATAATAAATGATGGCACAGATTATCCAATAAGTTATTGGACTGTATTGGAGACATTTTTTTTATTTCAGAAATTGGAGAAAGCTGTTTTAGATTTGATTTTGACAAACAGAGAGGAACTGGTTGAGAATTTGATATTGGAAGGCAGCTTAGGTGAAAGTGATCATGAAATGATAGAGTTCATGATTCTAAGGAATTGTAGGAGGGAAAGCAGCAACAATAAAAGATAATGGATTTCAAGAATGCAGACTTCGGCGATCTGGTAGGTAAGATCCCAGGGGAAGCAAGGCTAAGGGGAAAAATAGTTTAAGAGAGTTGGCAGTTTTTCAAAGAGACATTATTAAGGGTACAAGAGCAAACTGTCCCACTGCATAGGAAAGATAGGAAGTATGGCAAGAGATCACCCCGGACATAGGCGCCGACTTTTCCCAGTGCCGGTAGGTGCTCAACCCCCTGACCCCAGCCCCACCCCGACTCCACCCCAGCTCTGCCCCCTTCCACCCCTGCCTCACCCCCATTCCAACTCCTTCCGCAAAGTCCCTGCCCCAACTCCATCCCCTCCCTGCCCCATTGGACTCCTTCCCCAAATCCCTGCCCTGGCCCCACCTCTTCCCCAAGTGTACCACGTTCCCTCTCCTTCCCCTCCCTCCCAGCGCTTGCCACCATGAAACAGCTGTTTTGCAGCAGCAAGTGCTGGGAGCTAGGGGGAGAAGCAAGCCGCGGCACGCTCAGGGGAGGAGGCGAAGGTGAGCTGGGGCAGGGGGGCGAGGAGCACCCACCAATTTTTCCCCGTAGGTGCTCCAGCCCCGGAGCACCCACGGAGTGGGCACCTATGACCTGGACATAAGCAGGAGATCTTCAATGATCTGAAACTCAATATAAACAAATAACACAAGTATGTAGGGACAGATTTTGAAAGGCCAAGGCACAAAATGAAATTAAACTAGCTAGAGACATTAAGGGTAACAGGAAAACATCCTACAAATACATTAGAAGCAAGAGGAAGAACAATGATAGAGTAGTTCCATTACTCAGGGGGTTGGGGGGGGCCAATAACAAAATGTGGAAATGGCAGAAGTACTAAATGACTTTTTTTGTTTCAGTTTTCATTAAAAAGGTTAGTTGTGATTGGACATCTAACAAAGTTAATGCCAGTGAAAATTAAGTAGAATCAGAGGCTAAAATAGGGAAAGAACAAGTTAAAAATTACTTAGACATGTTAGATGTCTTCAAGTCACCAGGGCCTGATGAAATGCATCTTAGAATACTGAAGGAGCTGACTGAGGAGATATCTGAGCCATTAACGATTATCTTTGAGAAGTCATGGAAGATGGGAGAGATTCCAGAGGGCTGGGAAAGGGCAAATATAGTGCCAATTTATAAAAAGGGAAATCAAGACAATCCGGGAAATTGCAGACTACTCAGCTTAACTTCAGAACTCGGAAATATAATAGAGCAAAAATTAAGCAATCAAACTGCGAACAGCTAGAAGATAATAAGGCGATAAGTAACAGTTAGCATGGATTTGTCAAGAACAAATCATGTCAAATCATAGCTTTCTAAAAGATTTCTTTGACAGGGAAACAAGCCTTGTGGATGGGGAGAGGGGTAGGTGTGGTATATCTTGGCTTTAGTAAGGCTTTTGATATTGTCTCACATTACCTTCTCATAAATAAACTAGGGAAATACAACCTAGGCAAAGCTACTATAAGGTGGGTGAATAACTGGCTGGAAAACGATTCCCAGAGAGTAGTTATCAGTGGTTCACAGACAAGCTGGAAGAGCATATCAAGTGGAGTTCCATAGGCATCAGTTATGCTTCAGGTTCTGTTCAAGGTCATCATCAATAATTTAGATAATGGCGTGGAGAGTACACTTATAAAGTTTGCGGATGATAGGGGTTGCATGTGCTTTGGAGAATTGGATTAAAATTCAATATGATCTGGACAAACTGGAGAAATAGTCTGAAGTAAATAGATGAAATTCAGTAAGGACAAATACAAAGTACTCCACTTAGGAAGGCACAATCAGTTGCACACATAAAAATGGGAAATGACTGCTTAGGAAGGAGTACTGCAGGAGGGAGTCTGGGGGTTGTAGTACATCACAAGCTAAATATGAGTCAACAGTGTAACACTGTGGCAAGAAAAGTAAACATAATTCTGGGATGTATTAATAGCAGAGTTGTAAACAAGACACGAGAAGTAATTCTTCTGCTCTGCACCACACTGATTAGGCATAAATTGGAGTATTGTGTCCAGTTCTGGGTATCTCATTTCAGGAAACATATGGACAAAGTGGAGAAAGATCAGAGAAGAACAAGAAAAATGATTAAAGAAAACATGATTTTAGAAAACATGACCTTGAAATAACTGGGTTTGTTTAGTCTGGAGAAGAAAAGACTGAGGAAGGAATTGATAACAGTTTTCAAGTACAGAAAAGGTTGTTACAAGGAGGAGGGAGAAAAATTGTTCTCCTTAACCTCTGAGGATAGGACAAGAAGCAGTGGGCTTAAATTGCAGCAAGGGCAGTTTAGGTTGGACATTAGAAAAAACTTCCGAACTGTCAGGGTGGTTAAGCACTGGAATAAATTGCCTAGGAGGTTGTGGAATCTGCATCATTGGAAATTTGGAAGAGCAGGTTAAACAAAGAGGACTTAATACTTAGTCCTGCCATGATTGCAAACGTCTGGATTAGATGACCTCTCGAGGTCCCTTCTAGTCCTACGATTCTATGATTTACTCATCCTGACAGTAGCCTCAGCTCTCACTTGAGCCAGTGGGCAACAATCAAACTCCTTGAAACAGGCACAAGGACCTGAATGATTAAGACCACAAGTGCTTTTATATTTATTGATGTACACTCAGAAATAAACTAAGAGACCATCACCTCATATGAGTGAATCATTTCAAGTAGCCCACCAAATAACTGTCAGATGAGATTAATGACCCTTCTGGTGGTATTGACCTGGACCAAATTTGAACAAGTAATATTGATATGAAGGGCCCTCTATTCTATTATTAACTCCCTGAGCTATCCATCCCTTTAGCTTATTTCAGTTCTACTGCTGCCAGACAGTTACTATCACATTGAGACAAATTCTACTAGACCCATCCATTCAGTGTGTGACAAAACAAACTCTACACCAACATATAGTATAGATTTTTGTCTTCTTACCAAAAGGATCAGCTGCAATATTCATTTTGACAGGGCAGTTCCTTCACCTCACCTGTGAACTTACTGGCTAACTACAGCCATTTTTTAAATATTATCAGTTATATGGCTTCTTAAAGGCTATCCAGAAGCCCTGATTTAAAGTTGGTGACAACAATTATTTAGGGCTGAAAAGCCTCAGAGAGCCTTGAAATCAATAGAAGTGAGGCCATGTCTACACTACCACTTACAACAGCAAAACTGATGTTGTTCAGGGTGTGTTTGTGTGTTTTTTCACACCCCTGAGTGACATAAGTTTTGCTGAGACAAGCGGCAGTTGGCACAGTGCTATGTTGGTGGGACTGTTTTTCCTGACGATGTAGCTACTGCTGCTTGTTCAGGTGGTTTTATTATGTTGATAGGAGAGCTCTTTCCTGTCAGCATAGGGAGGCTACACGAGCGATCTTACAGTGGCACAACTGCATTGGTACAACTGTGCCACTGTAAGCTCGCTAGTGTAGACACAGCCTTAGAAATTCACACAAGCCAAATGATGCCAGTCACTGTTGACAGAGAGGTATAAACAGGCCTTGTGAGCATTTTGAATGAAATGTGCCTCTTTATCTCCAGCAGCATGCATAGATGTTTAGTTCTGTTCCACAATCATACATGGTCACTTCTGGAAAATGTTAAATGGGCACTGGCAAATCTGAAAATTACTTTGAAATTCAATTAATATAATGAGACTTTAAAGTATTTTAAAAAGTTATGCTCCCCTCCCCACTTCCCTTAGAAAGTGATATCCCTTAAGGAGATTCAGCAAAAGTCACAGAATTAGTTTATATTCAGGGCACTTTGAAGGGGCCAGTTCAGTGCTTGATTTTCCTTCAGCCTATTTGCACAAATATTGTGTAATTAAAACAAAAGTTTAAATAGATTTTGGTGGCCTTATACTGACCACACTTTCAGAGATTATGGAGGTGCTTAAAAGAGCTCTCCTACACATTAGCCTATACTCAAGGACAGGACAACGCCTGGACATATGGAATGACACTGTTGTGCTATGTTATGTTGGGAGTACTATGTCTGATGTGAGTAGGTCTGGGGCCTTTTTTATAAATGGAAACAAACAAAAAGAATAGCTAATAAAAATAAGTGCATAAATGGCCCTGCCACCAGCACTATTAACACATCAATTACAGCTGTTTAGATCTAATCCTGCAGATACCTAAGCACATGCTTAACATTAAGCACAGAGGGTTCCACTGAAGAATCAAGGCCTTAACACAGGCCCTGCACAAATAGAGGATAAAAAAGGCAACCCCTAGCCTGAAGAGCTTACAACGTTCAGGTCTTGATCTTAGTTGGGATCTCTTCAATATTTTTTTTTGGTTCGGTATTATAATTATTATTATGCCTGGGTCTTATAAAAGGGACACGTGGGAAGGGGGGATGGGAAGAGTCTCCTTTTGCCCTCAGAAGTAAATGAGATGCTTACATGTGTTTTAAAGAATCACTAAGCACTTATCTGGATCTTTAGGCACCTTTGTAATCTGGTGCATAGGCATTTTGCAAATTCATCTTTAGGCTCCTACGTCTCTCTGAAAATCAAAGATGAGTTCATAAGACACTGAATTGCTTCTTAAAATTTTACCCTTAGACCTAAAAAGTATAGTGAGACTGTTGAGGATTAACATAAAACAAACAACCCCCCCACAAACCTTTGAAAGATATTTCTGGTTTAGATATTTTCTTATAAAAATACATTGAAGTTGCCCAGCACTGATTTTTAAATTAAGTGCTATAGCAATCAAAGCTAATGCTAAAATATAGTCAGAATTCACCAGAATTAGGTTTTGTGATTTAGCCTTTGCATTGATTAAATAGCTGCTGTTCTTTAATGTTCTGTTGTTGGATTTACTCTTTTTCAAATTAAAAATTATATAACTCCCCCCGCCCCGCTTTCCACCGCATGTAAGCCTGATGGATGTATCAAACCTGGGCTAAATATAGACAAGATTAATCTGTGACTGTACAACATTTTGCAAAAATCTGCATACTAAGGTGATTACCCTCCTCCTGATAAACTAAATGATTTTTTTCCTAATGAATATACATGTTATTACTGAGCTTTCTCAAAAAGGCTCTCTTAACAGTATGGATTCAGCGTGCCTCTGCAAGTCCCCAGATAACAAGAGAGGAAGAGAGGAAATACAATGTCTTTCACAGTATTCATGATCTGAATTAATAACATGGAAATATTTCCATGAACATTTCTTCAAACTTTAAATGCTAGGTCACTTTCTGACACCATTATTCTTACTAATTAGCACCTTATTCCATGAGTGGGTGTATTACTTCAACAGTACCAGTCATGGAATAATCATGAGTAAGGGCAAGATTTTGACATCCTTTTATTCAACATCTTCCACAAACATTTGAGTCCTAAAACCTGACTAGTGCAAATACTCAAGAAAGCAATTTTACGTCAAAAACAATTTTTGAATTTTATATGCAATTTTCAACATCATACTCCACAATTCCTGCCATTTTGTTTAGTTACATAGGTTTCATGGTTTTGTTCCTTTTCCCCGACTGGATGACTTTCATCCCAGCAGTGAGAGAATTACAGTTCAGGAATTTCCACAAAGGTACTGTTCACAAGCAATCTAGGATGAAAATTAATTTGATGAAGACGTTTGTAAATCACTTTGAACAATGAATACATTTAAGAATTCTACAAACTTCAGGGAAGATTTGCAAACGGGGAAAAAAAATAAGCAAAACCCATCAGAAAAATGATGCATTGCAAATTACTCACTCAACTCAAGTAAATTGCCAAAAGAAAAAAGGGATAATGTCCCTTCATTCAGCCTATAATAAAGCACCCAATGTGACAAAATAGTCCTAGTTAAATTTGAAAGTTCCAGATTTACCAGAATATCATTAGTCCCCATCCCAAATCTCTTTGATTCAGGCAATAAACAGAGTGGAAGGCTGCTCAACACTTAAAAAAACCCCTAAAATGTCAAGCAAGCTGTATGTGTATATATCTGAAGGACTATTGCTTGTTTATATACATGTATTACACACGGATATCTACCGGAGTCAGTATTAAATGGCAGCCTAACATGAGAATTGAGCCAACTTCTGCTATATTGGTGTGAACCTAACATAACCCAGTTACCATTGACTTCATTGGAACTAATCTGGATTTACACCAAAATAAACAAAATAAAAATCTAGTCCATCTCTTTTAAAATGTCACATTATAAAAATCCCATCTGCTAAAATATATTGCGATAGTATTTTAAAGTGGTTCCTATTAATCAGAATAGACATATTTGAAAAAAAAAACTGAATGTGGTCTGTAGCAATATGAAAAGAAAATTAGACCTGATTCTCATCTTGGAGCAATTCTGCCATTGCAGATCTCATGATTTGAATGGAATTACGTTTGATTTACTTCAGTGAGAGAGATTAGAACCAGGCCTCTTGTTATTAATAAATTTGATAGAATAAGAAATTTGCAAATTTCACTGAGAGTTTTATCATGTCCTCAGCGTGGTTTAATTTAAACTCATAGTTGCTGTCCTGGACTTATATATTTCCCCCACATATTTCTTTTGCAAGCTCTAGGATGATTATGCATGGCATGATATACACTGTCAGCCAGGGCTACTGGTGCTGTGCTGTGTAGTGAATTTAGAATGTTTTCAGGACACCAAGATAAAACCCCCTTACAGTACTTCATCAACGGGTTTTGGATAGCAATAAAAGTAAAGCATTAATAGTCATGTAGTTTGTAATGTTATGTTCTGATAATCAAATTTTAATAGGTGTGATACCTGGATGAATTTTAAAAGATTATCCTGTGAAGGAACAGACCCATTGAAAGATGGTCTGTGTCTCTTACATTTAATTACCTATTCACTTCTTCTGCAGATATATCTATTAAACTAAGTAAGCAACAATAATAAAAATAATAATTAGTAGTAATGTATATATTATGTATAATGTTATTGGAGGTGATGTTCTTTACAAACAAAGTATGAAGACGAGGTCCCTGCTTTGAGAAGTTTACAGTTTAAAATACGGATTTTCCTCTTATTCACACTAGTTTTACATTGGTTGAACTCCATTGTCTTCCGTGGAGTTTTTCCTGATTTATACTGCAGTAAGGGAAGGGAGAATTGGACCTTAAGGAGTCCGATCCTGCACTCAGAGTGCCCCAAGATCTCCCATTGAAGTCAGTGGGACTTTACACAGCATAAGGAATTGGCATCACCCTGTAAATTGAAGCCTGTTCAACTGAAGCAGGATTAAGCCCTCAATAAAATAACCTAGTGACAATATCATTGGACTATGAGCCAAGGAAGAGAGCTGTGGCATAAGCAGCTACATAGCAAAAAGCACAAGGGATAACATTTTCAAAAGCACCAAAGTGAATTAGCAGCTTAAGTTCCATTTCCAAAAATGGATCTAGAAGTCTAAGTACCATTAGACTTACACTCTTATATGGTCCCTTAGAAGTCAATGGGAGTATTGCCTTTGATTTCAGTGGGAGCAAGATTAGCATGAAGTTCACAGATTCAATAAGCAGGATCTTTAGTTAGTGTAAATCAAATCACACCACTGATATCAAGGTAATAATGCTGGACCAGTGCAATGAAAGTTAGGTTAAACAAGGTTAAACAAGAAATCTTTTGAGTGTTCAGCCAGACTGAACATCTACAGCTTCTGAGGTTTGTCCATTACTAATGTAGTTAAACTGTGCTCATATACATGATATTTTGCATATTTGTTTGATCTTTCATCAAAAATATGGGTAATGATAAAATCCTTACTGTTTATAGTCATGGATCGTCATGGATTAATTGAGAAAGAATTCAATTGTTTATATGAACACGAGGAACCAAATTCATTCATCTCAGCCTACTGTAACTCCACTGATTTCAGTGAAGTTACATGGGATGAATTTAGCCCAAATTGTCTGCAGGTAGAAGGGAATCAAGCCTCTCACACTATTTAGATATCATGAGCCAGATTCAGCTATACACTTGGGGCTGTTTTACACGGCTCCAGTGACACAAATGAGGTATACATCTTCCTTAATTGGCCAGTTAAACTTACCAGTGAATCTGGCATAGTACATTCTGTGACTAAATGTATAGAGAGAGTTGTAAGTTGAACTGACAGTTTGCTGGTTTGTGTTTCTGTCCAAAGTTGCCCTAGAAGAGATTAGTTTAGGTAGAGTGCATCTTGCTTGAGATTTCTCACCATTGGTATCTTAACCTCTCTCTGATTGCCCACTGCAGTGTTAATTTGGACATAACAATTTGTATGTTGCAAGGTTCAATTATTGTTTGTAAAATGCTTTAAAGGAAGAGTAGCATGACACTATAGCTCCATTTCATAATGGCCCGTAATGTTATCAGATGCAAATTTACTACAAAGTAGAATAAAATTAATAAGTCTTGAAATTCTTCTTAAATTCTACTTTGCTTTTTGTGCTACTTTATCTGGGTGCACATTATGATTCCTATATAAATTAGATAAAAGGTATTAGAAAAGCAAGCAAACAAAAAGCTCTTCTCCAGTGGAGGTAATGGTGCAACAAAGTAGCACTGAGCAATTGTGTGTATGAGGCACCAGCCCCTCTGTACTAACATACATTTTAGTTGTTTTTTCAGTTGGCTTGACAGTACTTTCCTGGTTGATAGTGGTTGTGTCTTTCTTTATCAGTAACTCTCACACCACTGAACTCTTCAAGTCTCACCATGTGGTGCCATGCATGAAGAGGAATCACAGCACAAAATGATCCCTTGGAGAGATTTTTTTTTAAATGGACTGTAATGACAATTCTATATCTAAGCCATTTGCCCCAAAAGTGCTCTTTGATAAATTATGGGACTGATCCAAAAATCATTTACGTCAATGGGAGTCTTTCAATTTACTGAATTGTACTTTTCATCAAGTCCTAAAAGCTTGAGGAGTTTGGGACCAGTAGTCTCTTTAGAGATTCTTATTTAGAAGGCAATTATCTGTACCTAACCCTTATACAAATACTTCTGTATTCAACAGTAGTGGCCCTAGTTCTATAGTAACTATAGTATATACTCTAATAAACCATGTTATATGAGGCATAAATCATCAGGCACACAAAATAATCTGATGGCTTTAAAGTACAGCAAGAGCTGAGAATGAGGAATGCAAAGGATTTGTATGACAACAGGGAACAATCTGGCCAATTAGCACTATATATCAGATTCTAGACCAACAAGCCTTATGGTACTGGGGTTATTTTTCCCCCCTTCCCCCCCAAATATTTTTTATATTTTTGCTAGGACACTTGAATTGAAAATGAAACTGAGATTATGGAGGGAGTGCAGTCTATTCATAAAAGCAGGAGAATGGTAGGAGTCAGGATGCCTGGGTTTCATTTCTAGCTCTGCTACTGCCTTGATGTGTGACCGTTTACATATCACTTAAGTAAACTGAGATACAGAGAGGTTAACACTAGAAGTATGGAGACTGGAAAAGAAGGTATATGTCAAGCTATGTGTTACCTGCAGGAAACTTTCAGACACATGTAGGAACATATATATTGCAACAAATATGTGAAGCACTATTGAGACATTAGCAGAGTTAGACAGGTGGCTAGCCAGGATTACTGGTACCACTGATGTCAATTGATTATTTATATCTTTAAAAAAAACCTTACAAATTGTGCAGCTACTGTAACTAATCTACATAGCCACACATTCCTATCCCTATTACCCACTGCTCTCCCTCCCCTACTCTCTGCATCTGCTTGTTATACCTATTTCTTCTGTCTTCTCTGTAAATTCTTTGGGGTTGAGACTACAAATGCACAGCAAGATAGAGTGCCTGCCACGGTGGGGCACTGATCTGACTGTAACATCAGATCAGCATTATATTCAGTACAAGGCACAACAACAACAACAACAATTGCTAGAACAGGAGTCAGAGGGACAGATTTTTAAATGGGAATCAGGTGCCTAGGTATTTTGAAAATCCCACTAGGAGTTTCTGTATTTTTAGATGTCTAAATACCTTTAAGAATCTGACCTGTAAGTCCCGTTTAAGCAGCAAGCAAAAACCTGCAGAAGCGAGTCTCAGAACCTGGGTCTACAGACTTGGGCTTGCCAAATTTGTGCAATGAAACTAAAAATAGTGATGTAGACATTCTGAGGCTCTGAAGCAGAGGGAGATAGGCTCCAGCCGAAAGTCTATTTTTAGCATTGTAGAGTGAGCCCTGCAAACCCAAGTCTATAGCCCTGGGCTCTGAGACTCGCTGCCACAGGTTTCTGCTGGTTATGTAGGCGTACTGTGTCGGTGTTCTTGAACTTTATTCCCTGCTGTACTATTGATGCACTATCAGTGAAATAAGCAGTTTAATAGAATGTTTGTAAATCACTTCAAGGTGAAAGTTACTATATAAAGGAAAAGCTCTCCTCTTCCTTCAGGAGTCATAGTTACTCTAGTTAGCTTTCCCTAATTGATTCCCCAAGTAGGTACTCCAAAGTCAGGGGCTTCCTGGAGTTTTACAGTCATTTGAATTACAAATAGTATTAAATATATTTTAGTGCCTTTGTTGACTATGCACATTTTTGTGTCAAACCTTGCAGAATGGTCTGTGGCCATTGTACAGCAGTGTTATATGACTCAGTTGCAGACTGAAATTTGCCAGCCTGCTTATTTTTCTCCCTCTCAACATCCATCCTGGTCTGTTAACCAGATCAGAGGGAATGAGAGCAGCTTGAGCCAAGGATATCCTCACACCCCGCTGATTTCCTTTCATTTGCAAATAGAAGGCTGAGATAGGAGCAGACATATTTGTCACTGCCCATTGATTCATTACTTATGTGTCCCTACTGGCTGTTATTAACCCTCCTTGCAATGTCTCTTGTGATGGCTAGACCCAAAGTCACCATATATGTGGGGAAATAAATTTGATAAATATTAACCACAAACTGCTGCTGGCTAAGTCAAAGAGCTTATTGGTTTATCACTCCATGTCAAGAGGTTCACTCACCATTGGAAACCCCCTTGCAGCTGGATCTGGTGATTAGCTCCACTCAGGTCTGGCACCCCACTCCTTCTGACAACTTGCTCACCCCACATCCATCCTTGCTCTCCAGGACATGCAGTGCTCCCTCTTCATGACTCAGCTCTCTGGCCAGGTCATTATATAACCCTTCACTTCCAGGGTATTGGAGTCCCTCTGGGTTAACTGTCTACACACCATTCCAGACAGTCTTCTGCTCCAAGGCCAGGTCCTATGACACTTCCACAGTGACTGGTAGGGAAACCCAGGCCCACTCATTACTCTGGGTTCCAGTCCAGAGACCCTATGTTTAGCATCTCCAGTCTCCTTGCTCCCAATCCCTGTCACTATTTCCCTCAACTCTTTCCTACTTCCTTGCTCTATCCTCTACACCCCGGACTTACTAGCTCAACTCCCTCAGAGTGTAACTATAGACTACTCCTTTATTTGGTTCCTTGGCAGATTCTGTAACCTCAAACACATCTCCCTTCTTCCAGGGAGGGACTGCTTCTTCTTCTGGTCTTAGCTTGCTGGCTTTATCCAAGCTCAGCCTGCCCCTGCCCAGCTGGGCTTCATCATCAATTAGTGCTTGTCCTTCAAGCCTAAAATTCTGCCCAGGTGCAGCCTACCTAGTTAACTGACCTAATTTAACCTGCTCTACCTTTTGTGGAGTGGACACCCCATTACACCCCACCTCACATAGAGGACTGGATGGATCCAACCACACTAATATAATAGATGACAATTCCATCAAATAGTCTTTCTTAACAGGTAACAGAAAAGCAGAAAAATCCAAAACATCCCATTACACATGAGCTCTGAAAATAATAATTACAACAATGGTTCTTGTATTCTCTCCTCACAATTCTGACATCACAGTCACTATCACTTACCCTTCTTCCTTCTCTTTTCATTCTATCTCCTGCTGCTTTTGAAGTTATCGTATTTATAAAAATCTTCATGGTGGGGTATGACATTAGCTTGTCTCATCCACATAAAAATGAAAGGCTTTATTACTTCATATGTACAATCTTTTGCTTATGCTGTGCTGTTAATGTACCTGCATTACTTGCTGCATGTCACCATAGATCACTAGCAATTTGTTCTACATTAAAACTGGAAAAATACAATCATGGTTAAATAACACTTGCAGAAATTAAGTTGACACTGTTTATTGTGGAGAAGGCCTTTTTTTACTGTCAATGCATTTTGGATAATGGGATTTAATTGGTGATAGATGTATTACCAGGTCCTAAATCAATCAAGGGTTTTTGATGGTATCATAAGTGGAGAGCACAAAGCTTGAGCAGTTTGTAATAGCATCAGAAACCCATCAGAAGACATAATAAATAACCAGCAGTGTATCCCTCATGCTGCACACCTCCTGACACAGGGGAACAGGAAAGGCATAAGAACCCACTGAGGAATCTGAACTGAAAATGAAAGTTAGGCCCGAACACGAATGAGCATTGTGAACCATGTTAAAATAAATAGAACACTTGGCCAAAAAAAAGAAAAATAAAACAACAATAAAATACTTAGATATTACCTTACATCACAAAAGAATAGATAGAGCAGGTATTTTTGTACATGAACACAACATTTAGAGATAATTTATTACCTCATTTTATCAATACTGGGCCTGATTTGTCTCTCACTTATGTAAATATTGTACTGGCATTTAGTTTGATAGACTTACTCCAGATTTACTAAGCTAAATGAGAGATGAATCAGGCTTATTAACCCTAATTTTCTGGAAATGGTGGTTGGATCTTTTGTTACTCATTTGTAAGACTAGATTTCTGATAAACAACTAACCCGGAACAGATAGATAGAACTTGAGTAAGTCAAGAACAACAACAATCAAATCCTTCTTCTCCACCCGCCCATCCTGGGAACACATGTTCACCACACTTTTCAGAGAAACCTCAAGTGGTTTGACATTTGAGATTCTGGAGATCAACCCATGGAGAATCAAAATAACTGTGTGTATGTGTTTTCTTCTTCTTTATATAAGAACCCAAAAGTCATTTTTAAGACTAAGTATTATGAAGCATGATAAAAGAAGAAAACAAAGGTAACAGCATTTATCTGTAGGGATTTTTGCTGTAAACTTGCCTGGGGTTTTGAAAGTCAAGGTTACAAGCAATTTGGTTAGCATTAGAAAATGCAGCTTTTATTAAGACTTGCTTGTTCATATTAGAGCATATCATATAGCGTTCCATGCAGATTAGGTTAAGGAAATGCATGTACTTATGGGTGAATTAACTATCAGAAGATATTAAATTTTTGTTTTATGAGATAAACATTGCTAACTACAATCATTTAAAGGAATGGACTTAAAATTATTTTAGCAACATTGTAAACAATGTCTAATTCCTTCCAATGCAAAGGTCCAATTTAGAGGAAAAAATCATTAATTCTCTGCAAAACTTATGCAGAAAAGCTTATAAAATGCCCTTGCAAAACACTAATAAAATAATAGCACAATGCTGGAACCAGAGCTCAATACTAAGCTAACAATATACTGACATTGTTTAAGTATATAAATGTATACTTAATGTACATAAAGTAACAGACCCCACTGCAGGTGTTGCTGTGGTACACCAGGCCCCTCCAGGTACCTGGTAGTGTGCTCAGGGCACCAGAAACCCAGAGGCAAGAGTTGTAGGTGCTCCAAAGGCTAGGCTGTACAGGCTCTAGCCAACAGTGGGTCTCCATTGTAACTCATAAACTCCAAAGAGATAACAGAGGATTACTTTAATTGGGCTGCCATAAAGTAAAAGGTGCAAATAGCCTATGAGCAATTAGTTTAATAGGTACCATAAAAGATCAACCTAACAGTTTCTAACCCAGCCTGTAGTGAAAGTCCACAGCTGAGTAAAAGCAACCATTGGGCTCCTGAGGCCTAGTCCTAGGAGATACTCTCGTCAGTCAACTTCTCTTTCAAAAAGCAACGAAACACTGGCCTGACAATCCTATTCAGAACTTATTTTTTTTGTCCAAGGTCTCATTGGAGCTCTGTCAAGTTTCCCTCTTCTTTACACTCTCTGCAATTAGTGCTTATGGAATTTAAGAGACAGAAAAGTGATCTGAGTTTGTTTCTGTGTACTGCACACTTAGATCTCTAAGGACTCTGTGGTTTATAGAGGCAGGTAGCCATTTTGTATTCAGGGTAGTGCAAACCATTCCAAAGAAAACACACACACTATTTTACTTTTGTTCTTACATGTTGTTTCCCTTAATCTAAAATAAAACCATTTTTGACCAAAAGTACACTTTCTGATCTTTGTATCTTGCAACATGATTTATCCAATATACTTTCTAACCAATTTTGCAGGCCCAGGAATGCTGGGTAGGTCAGGTAAGATTTGGATAAACAATCAAATTTTAGCTTCATATTCAAAGTGATCTAATTTCTGTAAGGTTCACCCACCCCTGTTTATTAGAAAATGGCTTGGCACTTGGAGATGCAGTATCTTTTGAAAACAATGCTATACCTTCTTCTCTGCTGAATTTCAGCATCCTTTGCTACTGTACCTTCAATCCCTTCTCTTCAAGTATGTGGGTTTTTTCATCATCACACCCTATCTCATCACTTGATGCTTGACATCAAACATATTCTGGTGGACCATGTCTCAAAGTCCATCATTTCACTGCCTCCACTTCTGAATACCTGCTCTTTAGCCCCTGCTGCAAATTGATTCCTCACAAGCCTCTGTGATCCTCAAACCATGCAAAATTCTTTTGAGGCTTTAAAGTGGATTTAAGGACTCAGAATTAAATTGAAGTGCCAGCTAAGGGGAAAAAAGAATGAATAAAGTGAAAATTTAAAACCATGGATGAACCCATGTCAAACTCTTTTTTCTTTTCATGCATGATTCTTGCACTAAAGTTTCAATCAAGTCTAAACAGCATTAGACATACTTTTATTTTATTTGCCACTATGTTTAAAAGAAAAGAGCTAACAAACAAACAAAAAAGATCCAAGCATTTGCTTTCCCATAGTCAATCTCACTTTCTACAGTGCACAGACACAGCTGGGAAATTACTTTATTGCTGCCATTTTCTCTGTAATATCTATTGTTAAAATGCTCCCTCTTTTCCCCCATTACTTGAAGGGTTGGGGGTTGGAGGAGGAATGAGCTAATGGAAAAACAGGAAATATCAATCCATCTGAAATAAAAGAATGCAAAGTGCAATAAAACCCATGGAAAGCTGAAGAGAATCCCACTCCTAGGCTTCCTGGCAAATTTTTGATGATTCTTTAAATATGAGGAAGAGAATATTTGTATTTTAAGCAAACCCCTGCATTTAAACTTCTAAATTGCTAAACAACATTTTAGTTGGAAGAACTTCATGGGAGTCTTTGGTGCATAAAAGGTACTCACAACTGACATAAAATAAAACACCTTTATATAGAGAAAATCATTTTAGAGTAATCTCAGTGAAAGATGGTGCCACCAAAATAAACTGATCTGAGATTATGTATATATTGTGCAGTTAAAAAGTCCTACGGGTCAGAAAGAGATTACTATTTTCACAAGTATGATCCACTTTAGATATAGGGATATCTCTCAAAGGACTAGAATACTTCCCAATGGAAGAAAGGTTTTTTTAGGTGTGATCACTGTATATGGAGGGTTATATTTCCCTTTCATTTACAAAAGCTAGAGCTTTCCCAATCCTGGGTCTGGTTTGGTCTCAAGGTGGAAATCAGAGCAAATTCAAGACTGCTTTAAATTGTATGGTTGGCAATAGACCATTATGTACCAAAGGTTAGCTGGAAATAGCAGCTCCATGGCCAGATCCCCATTTCTCAACTGTGCCTCCTTGGACAGAGAGGTGAAATGAATTGTCCAAGGGTACACAGTCTGTGGCAGAGCTGGGAATAGAATTCAGGGTATCCAGAACCCTAATCCTATACTCAGAATACTAACCCATTCCTGGCCCAATTTCTTGACTGTCATCAAAAATCTTGTGTCATCTGGCAAAAATCCAAATTTTTAAAATGTACTCAGTGAAAATAATAGTAAATACTCACTATCACACTGTCCGAGTATCACCCTGTAGAACAGTCAGGGAAAAATATGTACCTTTCTGGGTTGAAAATATATATGAAAAGTGACTCATTAATTGTAATGAAAACATGATGGCTTTGTCCATGGGCTTATGCCAAATGGATCTCATACTTAGAAAAGAAAGTACAGGGTCAAAAATAGGACAAAGTGACAAAGGACAGAACTACTTTATATTCTGAGACACTGAAACTAACCTTGATAGGTAAATGCCCTGCTTTAGATGAGTTCATTACCAATTGATTACTAACGAGACTCTATTGGTCAGATAACTGGAACACTGTTTGCCGATGTCCTCGAAGGAAAGGGATAAATGCCTCAGTGACAGTAATGATAAAAGTTTTAGACTGCAGGCGGTTTCAGTAGCCATCCCATTTGAGCTTCATGAAGACTCTATTCCAATTCACCAAAACACAATGCCAATTTAAAAGCCTGCACCAAAATTATCCAGTATTTAGAGTCATACTATAGACAGATAATGACCTCTTGGAGGTCTTTGATGAGCTCCTACTGGCTTTAGTAGCTGAGGTAACCTAGTAAGATGGCTATCAAAAACTGCAACAGTCATTAGACCAGAGCAAATAAATTATTTCTTCAAGGCATTTAGCTTCTTTTCTCTGATTATTAGTTGTTCACACAGAGATTGTGATTATTTCAAATTTATTAACAATTCAAAATTATTTGCCAAATATTTTCTATGGATAATCCCTTATTTGTAATTTGTTACAAGCAATTCATTCTAAATACTTGACATTCAAAATACCAAGCTCTTTTTATTGGACATATATATAAGTTTGTGTTACCTGATTGGGTGAATATAATATAGCCCCCAGAATCAGGCTCCCCATGTGAATACTCACAGCCCCAAATTCAAAATTCACTTCCTATAACTATTCTTCACTACTGGCTTATGACATGCTGCTTCAGGAAAACTCCAGCCAGCTTATTTGCTATTATACTGATGAAAGTGAACACAAATGGTATGGTCACAGTTGAAGTAAGTTCATTTTAAAATATGAACAAATAATGATGGATAATTTTTGTAGGTGGTCAGATACTACAGTGATGGACAACAGTTGAAACCCCTACAGGAGAAAGAGTTGCTCACCTGCAGAAATAATATATAAGTCTATAGAACACAGACTGGAAAATCACTTTGAGAATACATGTGGGGGACTAATTAAGAGATTCATGATGGGATATAGTCTTCACCTGTTAGGTCATTGACTCTCAGGTCCTGTGTGGAAGTGATCATAAGTAGTTCTCTTTTCCCTTCTGGATGCAAACCTTGTCACTGTTATCCATGCTTTTGTTACCTCAGCATTAGACTATTAAAATGTGCTTTACATGCTCTATACTTTAAAACTATTCAGAGATGGAAGCTGGTGTAGAATGCTTATTGAGCAGGCCATCTCAGGGGACCATATGGCACTAATGCTCTGGAATCTGCATTAGCTGCTTATTGATTTCTGGGAGGAGTTCGAGTTGGTTATATGACCTATAAAGCCTTACATGGCTTGGGATTGGCCTATCTGAGGGATGGCATCTCTTCCTATGCCTTAAAGCCATAGTTGGAGTCAGCAGAGGCACCTGAGGTGGGGGGGTCCCCACATTATAAAGAGAGTAAGCAGCTGGCAGGATGTTCTCTGTGAGTTACATGCCTGCAGCTGGCCTGGGCCAGCTGTCTTGGGGTTGTGGGCTGTGAGGCTATAAAATTGCAGTGTAGACATTAAAGCCTGGGACCCTGAGGAGGGGATTGTCCCAAAGCCTGAGTTCCAGCCCAAGCCTGAATGGCTATACCACAATTTTACAGCCCAGCAGCCCAAACTCTGCAAGCCCAAGTCAGCTGGCCCAGGCAAGCTTTCATTGTTTAATTGATGTGTAGCCATATGCTGGGACTCTAGAAGCGTTACCTTCCTCGCCTCCCATCAGTCTGAAATAGCCTAAATTTGGTGACCTTCTGGGCATGCTCTGAGAGACACCTGTTTAATTGGGGTTTTGAAAAGGATGGAGAGTGTATTTAGTACAATGATGAAGGGGTAGAATGAGTTTCTGTAGATATCTAACTGGCTGAGTTCCTTTTGGAATTATTATTTAAGTGGTGTTGGGATGTCATTGTATTGTAAAATTAGGAAAGCTATTAGGGTGCCTAACGCCTGAGATAAGCATCTTTGTGTAGTTTTAAATCTTAATAAATCAATTAATTAATATAATTAATTAATTTCCTATGAACAAGCATTCACAACCCTAATACAACCCCCTCAATTGGCATTAACTGACACCCTTTTTGGCAGTTCAAGCAAAGACACCAAAAATTAAATGGAGTCATAGACTGGGTTCTTTCCTCCTTCCAACCACCTTCCCCATGAGGTTATTCAGACATGTTAGGATGGAGGCATAGTGGTAGGACAGTGTGAGAAAACTGTACATTGCTGCAACCAATACCGTAGCTGTTCTCTGAATAAAATGAGGACTGGAGTCTCCAGGGCTCTCAATGTAGTACTTTTGGAAAAGAAACATATATTTTTTTAAAGAAACATACTGAGTTTCCCAGCTGACTTGCAGCTTTACTAACCGTCACACATCCTTCATGCTTTATTTATGTGCTGTGGACTCAAGTCACAGGCAAAGTCACTCTCTGCTAAGTTAGGAGGACTCCAAGGCAGTATCTAAATTGTAATGTAACCATTAGGTCTTTGAAACTACATCATTATAAATGAGCAAAACTACAGTAGTCTTCTTCATTCAATACAACTAGTGAAAAATGTTTCTAGAAAGTTTAACTCTAACTTACTTAATTCAATTAAGAATCCATTATAAAAAAACATAAGATAACCATGGCTGTTGTACAAAGTGTTTAGTCATTCCTTCAAGTAGCCTCTGTCTCTTACACACTCACATTCAGAATAATCTGAAAAATCCAGTTAAGGATGCCAGGCAGTGTATTACGTACTACTCTTTAGAAATTTCAATGCAGGGGCGTATCCTATGAGGCTTTCCTCCTACTTCTGGTTTGAGAGGATGCCTAATATGTTTCATTATGAGTTTTGCTGTTAGATGAACTCAAAAATTCAAAACAGAATTATGCAGAAAAAAACAAGTTTTGTTCTGTGTCTAAACCATAGTTGCGAAATGTTTGTATTGACCTTCAAACGCAATCCCAATTAACCTAGGATTTGAGATCTGATGTTTTTGCAAACTTCGGCACCTATTTACAAGAGTTTGGAAATCACAGGTTTGATTTTGTTCAAACAGCTGGGAAACCAGAGTCCGCCCGTCCTGCCTTCCTTCCAGTTAGCATTCCCTTGTTTCCCATCAACAGCTGCCCCATTCCCCTCAACAAGCCCTTTCACATAGCATCCCAACTCAGATATTGTCAGCAGGAGAGGCATCCAAAGGCTTGCTTGTTGGGCGTCTATGGCTTGCTCATTAGAAAGATTTTCAATCAATGATCTGCAACACATAGTGAATACTTGATATCCCTCTCTGTCTACACTGAGTGGCAGCATTGAGTATTTTTTACTGTGTGGTGTTTTCACTGTGTTTTCTTCATGAAAAATATTACTTACAAATTCATTTTCTGTGGAAATGGAAGCTGTTCAGGAAGGATCTTCATTGCCTGAGTTGCCTACTGTGGTTCTGGCAGTGCTGAAAGAACTTTTGGCCAACACCTGCAAGTTGGATCAATGTCTTTTCATGGTTCATAAAATCTAATGGTGAGAACATGAGTTGCTAATTAGAGAGGAATTCCAGTTTCTCTCTGAAGGGTAGTTGGGAACATCTCCTTCACAGTGGCATCCTGCTCTCAGTCTCACCCAGTTATACTGATGTAGAGTTATTGGGTCTGATTCTGATCTCCCATAAACAGTTTTACAATGGTGTAACTCCCGTGAATTAATTGGACCTGCTGCTGATTTATATCATTCTAAGTGAGAGGAAAATCAGGCCCAAAGATGCTACAGTACAATGTAATGTCCCTTCTGGAGCAATTAAGTGCCTATAATGTAATGCAACCTGTTTTGTGAATGGTAAGATATGTTTTAATGCTCTATTACTAGAGCTGGGGACAGTTCAGACCACTTTGAGATTTAGGGGTAGTTTGGCTCTGGATCTAAATATGAATATAAACTTTTGTTGCCTGTTCATATTTCCATAATGAGCTGAAACAAAACCCTAGATAGGAACAACACAACATTACAGGAGTGTTTAGACACAAATCTGGATCTCAACTGTGAAGCTCTAGCCTATCTCTATAATAAATCGCAGATCTCTAATTCATGCCCTCTTCCCTCCTTTTACCCCAGACTTTCACTTTCATATGTTTACTCCTAATTAATATTGTTATATCACATATCCACCACCTTCCACAATATTCTGTCAATGTCACCAACTATCCTTATGCTGTTCTGCTGCTTATAGATTAATTTATTAAACCACCTGTCTGTTTTTTCTAGTCTATGTATTTCTACATTGTATGATACTGCAATAAACCAAAGCCTTTCAATCTGAAACATTAGTTTAATTTGTGAAAGATAGAATGATTTGTCCACAAATTCTAGCTAACTTGATGCAAAGATAAATGGTGCTATGCAGGAGATCTTTTGATCCACACAAAAGAGAGTATTTCATTATCCTTATAGATGCTTTTATCTGTGTTTTGTTACTCTATGAGCTTTTTTACTTGTTCTCTCTGTCATTCAAATACTACTGGAAAAAATATTTACACTAAAAAGAATAGCCAAATGGCCTTTTTTGATGTGGTGCTATTTATTTTGAGCATTGGTTGCTGGAAAGGCAAGACCTATGTGTCTCTGCTGGACATTTGTATCTCTCATTTTTATATAACCTCTTTCTAAGTGGACCCTAAAGCACTTTACAGAATATTGCAAACCGAATGGATAAATATGCACACCCAAACACACAACCTAAAGTGAAATCTCTGGGTTGAAACACTTCCAGTTCCACTGCTGAACATGTTAGAATGCAAAGAATACAGAGGCCAGTAACAGAACTGATGGGAAAGGATAGCAATTATTTATGCCTAAGAGATGGCATGTCTGATAAGATATGCTAGTGACCTGGACACTTCAGAATTATTATGCCCTTCTCAGGTCTAAAATACAGTCTAAGTAACAAAAGCCTACATCTGCAATAATTTCCCCTAAGTCAGTTAACCACATGGAATGATTGGTGGTATTATCACAATCTTATCAAGATTTTGGTATAATATTACGTAGCATTTGTTTCTGATTTCATTCGGGTATAAATCAGGAGGAATTAACTGAAGTCAAATGAAGTTATATAGTTGTGTAAAAACAGTATAAGAGATAGCAGTATTTGGCTCATAGTCTATATATTATATGTAGGACACCAAATTTAAGCACCTGGACTAAAAAATATTCTGACACCTGCTGTGAAATGTGGTCACTAACTCTGATAGTTGGGCCACTATGTTACCGTTTGTGTTGTTACAACATATGGGCCTGATTCTAATTTCATTTACTCCAAGGTAAATCATAAGTAAATTCACTGAAGTTATCTGAGTTAAATTGGTGTTGAACGGTTATTAGCGAGAGGAGAATCAGACCCAATATATTTAGTTACATTCCATTAGGTGATAAGAAACCTTTTGCTTGTAATAGTTGTATATATTGCAATTCACTCTTTCACCGCCTTACTCTGTTGTAGTGATCCAGCAACAATATTGCTGAAGAAAACATGGATGTTTGAAATATTGAGATGTAAAATAAAAGCTGCATTGTTTTTAATTCCAATCCTTTTATTTGGATTGTAACTAGGGAGGCTTAGATATACAGTTACAAGTTTGGAGTACCTCCTATCTGAGTCTTCATTCCAAGCACATAAAACTGAAAATTCTTAGCAAGACTAAACGAAAAATAAATTTGACATCTTGAAGCTGAGCCACTTACTAGCATCAAACCCAGGTTGAAATGTCCTCCCAGTAATTCCTGCCCATTTTCACCAAAACTCCTTTTACAGGACCTAATCTCTCATTCAGCTGAATCTATTTAAGAAAGTTCAATGACTTTTTCTTGTTTTTGTTTTGAAATGCAGAGTGCTATTGTATGATCTTTCAAATTAGTATCACTGAGTTAAATTTTGCACCCTTCCCCCCGCCCCCTTGCCTATATATTTCCTTCCTGTTTTCTTTGTTGCAAATTTAATAGATGCAAATAAAATTCAGCACTTCAGAAAAAGTATCTTTGCCTCAAGCCCTTTTGAAATATGCAGCACCTCAAGGCTTTGGAATCTTTGTTCATTTCCAGGTGAATTTATATTTGCCTTTTGCTAACATTAGAGATGGCTGGTATCACTTTCCCCCAAAAGGGAACAAATAGTTCCAGAGGAAAAGAACCTGGAGGACACAATACCTAAAATAAAAGTGCATTACCCTCACATAAATACATTTCATCTCAAAAATGTAATTAAGGGACTTTAATGAGAATAAAGCTCAAATTAATTGCTTTCCTGTTATTCCTAGTATCCTTGAGGGATCTAGTTTGGTGTTAATGACATAGCGTAGGGGATTATTTACTCTAGTGTTCTTTTTTGCTTTGTTTTGTTGTTTTTTGCTGCCTCACTTTTTTTCTTCTTCTTTTCAGATGTTTTTGTTAGAACTCATCTTATTTTATATGTTCTTTTTGTCACAGATCCCTTGACACATTCAAACATCATCTGTTGTCCAAATTTTCATTTTGGTACTGCCTTTCAGCTTCCTCACTTTATGCCTCCTGGACCAGTAGTTGCAACACCTTCCTCCTACATTCCAGCACAGGGTGCACCAGAAGCAATGCAGCTCACATCCTATTCTGGAAGTCAAAACACATAACTACTGTGGTGCAACTAAGTCCTGTGTATCCCAAAGACAGTTCTATGCAAAGCTGCCCACAGTAGAATACATTTCTTCTCTCAGCTACATCTTTTCTTAAAAAGACTCTATTTGCCAGTATGTTCAATTATTAGCCAAGGGACGGATTCAAAATTTATTTTTTTACTATTAGAAACATTTAATTCTATAACTCTTTGAATATTAGAACACAGCTATGAGGCTAACAGTTAGAAATACTCTGGAGCTCCAAGAAAGAAGTGCATGTTCCATATCTTTACTAGCAATCTGACATACAGAAATATACACTTCAGTATTCAGACATGCTCAGGCAATGAGAACAAGAAACAAATTATATAAACCAGAAGCCTTTTCTACCTATTTAAAATATGCCACTTTTTTGTGTGGCGAGAGTATAATAATGATCACAAGAAATTATTTTATGTATTGTTCCCATAGTGACTAGTGCAAGGGAGTGTAATACAGGACTTGGATTTTGTGGTTATTTAGCTGTCTTTATTTTTGGTATCCGGCATCTTTAAATCTCTAAGGTCCCTATTATTCTGAGAGAAAGAAGGCCATTTTTTGTGTTCAGTTTAGTGCAGTCTTTCGTGGAAGAGAGACTCAATCTGCTTGATTTTTGCTTTATTTTGTTCTCCCAATCTTAAATAGTCATTCTACTGAAAGAACCTATTAAACTCAGTATTCTTGGGAAAAAAACATGACAGCTTCCATTCTTGACTCACTGTGTGATATTCAGAAAATCACTTCACCAATATGTACCTCAGTTTCCCCATGAATAGAAGTCATATAATAATGATTACCTCAAAGGGGTGTTTGGAGGCATAGTTAATTACTGTTTGTAAAACATTTTTAGATCCTCCGATGAAAGCAATTACTGTATACATATGCAAAATATTACTAATTATTTCATTAATGAAAAATTACACAATTATCTGTCATATTTCAAATATAATTGGGCCTATTACTATTTTAAGGTTCTCTTTCAATTTGTACAGAGCATAAAATTTCACGTCTGAAAGAGAAAAATGTTGTTCTATTTTAACTATTTCTTACATGAACAAGCCACTAGAGTTTATTGAATAAAAAAAACCAAAACATTATGGCCCAGATCCTCAAAGGTTTTTAGGCAGCTAACTACCATTGGAGAAAAAGAACTAAATGTTTTGTTTGACCAAAAAATATTTCTTTTTCAACTTTTCAGTTTGCAAAAAAATTCCCAAAAGTTTCATTTTGGGTCAACCCAAAATTATTTTTTTATTTTTTTTTCTGTACCTCCAGTGAACTAAGAAATTATCCATTCTCACATCTCTAGTCAGAAGTGAACCAACCCTTGCAGATTCACTTTGAGACGTTAGTCTTTTAAACTCAACCTCAATACTCTCCACCCCCCCACCACATTCTTTACCCGTTTACCCCATTCTTTACCCCTTTCCTTTAGTAAACTCTAGGAACCCCTCACTTCATATTTCAGATGTCTTCAGGTGGATCCTATTGGTCTCCTCATGCTCTACGTCTTTCCTTCTTGGACCTGGGTCTTCTCTGCCACTATATGAGATCTTGGACCAGGACTCTCCCAGTTTAAAGGCCTTAGGAGAGCCACTGCATGGGCAACCCTAATAGTGCCACTCCTCCATCTGCACAACAGGTATTGTATGTATGCTTTTCCCAGTATTGTAATTCTGTAATAAAATAGTTCTTAGATTAAGGTCCTGATTGTGATGGGGATCTCTGGATACTACAATAATGTAAAATATTAATCTGCTGTGTTTCTATTGGCTAGAATTCACGGGGATCTCTGGATACTACAATAATGTAAAATATTAATCTGCTGTGTTTCTATTGGCTAGAATTCACAGGCTAGTACTCAGAGGCACACTAATTATTTAGCAGTTCCAGGACTTCCCTAAGGATCACACTAGGAATTATGGGGTTTCTCTCAGCCTCATCTAAATGGAGCCTTCTTGGTAACAGAAGGATTGCTTCCTCATTCCCTCTGCATTATTTGAAGAGGAGGAAACATCTTTCCTCTGAAGAACTATTAGAAGATGAGAAGGCAGCAGCACATATTGGGCAATCTCTGAAGAATATGTTGGGGATCATGAGGAAGGGAAGCACTCACCTGAGGATGAGGAGATGGCTCCCCAGTGTATAGCTATTAACAATATGCACTGGATGATGACAGGGCCACTAGCATTCCCTGATGACAACTGAGGTAAGAAAATTGGCATGAGGCTCATTGAATAGGTGGAAAGGTTGTCTCTTTGGGACTGAGAGGAGAGAGAGAGAGATTCACAAGTTGGGCAGCTGTGCAAACATCCTGTGTCCAAGGTTATTGAACTTTCCTGAATCTAGACCAAAGCTTGAAACTGCTTTAACAGAACCACAAATCCAAGTCTCACTTATATTTACTTTGAGGTTCAGTTAAGATATTTTGCATTGCTCTAGTTTGGAGCATGGTTTAAGATGACATTTGCTCTCTGCCACTGACAAATCTGCTACCGATTCTAAGCTGTTATCTTTTGCTCTCAGTAAAGCAATATCTATCCTGTAACCCATGATCCTGCTTATTAGATTTTACAGAGTGTGCGCACATGCGCGCACACACACATAGAGACACACACACACTCTCACACACACAGACACATATACATGCACACAATGATTGGAACATTAGGAAGTTAAAGACAAACTAATTAAGGGGAACAGATGGAGCAACTGACCTCTGATATGCTGATAGTTAAGGATCTTTCAGAAATGTTAATAGTGCTGCATTTTCTTTTATAAATGTCACCTAGGGGAATAACAAGACGGCAGGAAGACCAGCAGAAGGGGTGGAGGGTGGGGGAGCCAATGCAGTCTTTCATTTTACTAATATTCTACTACCACTGCTAACCAAGTATGATAGTATATGGTGATAGGAGATGCTGGTAGTTTATATCTGAACAGAATATCTGTAGCCCATCCTCAAATAAAGCATGCATATTCATAAATCTCATAGCTCTAAATGCCACAGAGGAGTAACTGAACAAACAGAACATGATAGGTGAGATATTCCAAAAGGGTAAGCATTAGCTTTTTGTGACATTTTATGCTCTTTTGGAAAACCATAATAATAACAACTGTATTATGTATATCTATTTCCCCAAAGGACTGCCACCTTGATTTGATTTAATTTTGCTGACATTTTCCTCATCAAATTATAATCAAAAATAAATGTATTCATATGAAAGCTTGGTTAAGATGAGAAAGGAAGCTGGGTAGAGTATCTTATGGGAAAACAAGCACAAGAGCACTTGTGTGAGGAGCTTTTCTGTATATGGTGCTATGTATAGAACTGGATGGAACATTTGTAATTAAACCTGAAATACCAAGTTTTGCAAAGTTTTCAGTGTACCCAGGCTGATTGATGATTTGGGGTGAGGGTCAGTGAAAAAATGTTGTGAGAGGGGAGGCATCCTTTTGTTCTGTGTTCGAATTGAGCCTAGCACAATGGGGTCCTGGACCATGACAGGTCTCCTAGGTGCTACTGTACAAATAATGAGTATTACTTTTTTTTTTATAGAGGCTTGTTCAGATTTAACACTGAAAGCAAAATTTGGGAAAAAGAAGTGAAAAGTCCTCAGAAAATATCATTGGGAAAATTTACTTCCCTGGCCTTTCACACAGATTCACAGGGGTTGTAGGCTGATAAATGGCTGGGCTGGGTTTGCTGGGAGTTTCCCTCAAAGGATACCAGAGATTCTTCTCCACACCAATCATGGCGCGGCTTTGTGTCAGGCTGTGTCACTGGTCAACCCTCTGGCTCTAAGGAGCCTTCTCATTGGCTCTGGCTCTGTTTGGCCCTGAGATGTTCTTCATCATTAAGAGATGCCCAGTTATTGTCCATGGAATCAGTGTAAGTTTTTACACTGCTGTCTCCCACTAGCTCAGCTGAGACTTTTCTATATCCCAGTGATCTCCAGCTACTCTAATGCAGCTTGAAGTGCTTCTATATGCAACTGGACTGGCAGATCCTCTCCTTAATACCACTTCCCACCCTGTCATTCACACTTCACTGTACTCTGTAACGTGGCCTTTAAAAAAGGACCTGAGTTAGCTGAATGAAGAGAGGAAAGTATAATATCTGCTCCAGATATATCACTACATAAAAATATCTAAATATAAAATATTGTAATATATAAAATAATTTAACTTTAGCAGTGCACAAATGCCTCACATCTTTTTAGCTTTTATTATGGAAGGTCATGTTGATCTACTACCGAAGATGCCATTACAGGTTTTACTACTTCCTTGCATTAAGACCGAAGCACTACTTCAAATTACTTTCCTAACTGGATTTGGTATCTCATAAATATCAAAGACAGGTAGCAGAGAAAATTTTATAAAGCATAAGCTCAAGCATCATTGATAATGAAATTATTTCCTTCTAAGTTCTTGCTTATAAAGCTGGGTTAGAAAATTCAAACAAACAAACAAACAAAACCCCCGAAAGCCACAACAACAACAAAAACCCCACACATACACAAAACATAACTGTTTTTCGTCTCATGTTTCTTTCTAGATTTTTAAAATACTTGATGTGGTTATTTTCATTCTGCATTTTAAAAACACATTATATGTGATCTAAACTTTATTTATTAGGGCCCTCAGAGTCTGGGCTCCAACTCACGCCTGAACATCTACACCTCAGTTAAACAGTCCTGTAGCCCAAGCCCCGCAAGCCTGAGTTAACTGACACCAGCCTGCCACGGGTGTTTAATTGCAGTGTATACATATCCTACGACTCTATGTGCCCTACAATCCATTCACATCTTTCTCTCTTTTACTTGTATATATACACTTAGATGTGTGTAATAGAACTTGCCAAAGTGACCTAAACATAAAACAGATGCATAAATGCCTCTTGGTATTAAATACCTAAGGGTTCATCTGTGGTGAAGATTTTCTGGAAAATTTAACATGAACATATTCACAATATTACTTTATTGCAAAAGTCAATGAACTAGATTTTCTTTGTGGGATAGCATAAACCTGTGAAAATTCAAAATTTGCATTTCAAACTTTGAATTTGAAAGTCACCTTTCAGCATAGGGTTGACTGATATTCATTCAGATACAACAAAAACTAAAAAGTGACAAAGTTTCAAACATAATTGGTCCATTTTTAATTTGTAACAAATTGTGAGAAATTCAGATTTTGAGTTGTTTCACTTTGCATTACAAATATTTCATACTCCTCTAGTCAGAGTCATCATCATTATTTTAAGAAGTGAGGCTATATTAACCACAACTGAAACTAGACATTGAACCTAATATTGCATTTAACTGAGCCATTAAATTAAAGGATTTGAAGCTAAAATAGTAGAACTAACTTATTGTCATTAGTTGCAGTCTTTCATCAGTGTCCAAAAACTCCAGTCACAATCAGTACTCCATTGCACGAGGTTCTAGCCAATCATAGAAAAGTAGGGCTGGAGGGGACCTCAAGAGACCATCAAGTCCAGCCCCCGGCACTGAGGCAGAACATAGTAAATCTCTGCCCTGGAGATTTTACAGTATATATAACAGATTTTGCACTTTGGAAAAAAAAATCATACCTATCCTGTAAAAAATACATTGTGGGCCATATCCATCCCTGGTGTAAATCCACTGATGTGAATGGAATTACACCACGAATGAAACTGGCCACATGAAAAAGGGAAGGAAAATTTCACAATTTGGAACATAAATGTCAATTTCACCATGAAAATTTAGCAGAATTAAATTCACCATTTTTTCCCTCCAAAGTTACCCAGAAGAAAAGATGCTGAAAATATTTGTGGAACTATAAATCTAACTGATGAGAGCTAAAGCTGCAGCTAGGGAGCATAAACTGACAAGTTGGACAGTTACTCATCTTACATCTCTGTAATGGAAAAGATGTAAATTGATTCTACAATCACAACTAATCACATCTTAAACCATATGAAATGATACAATAGGACAGCAAGATTGAAACTAGAATAAGAATAATTGAAGATTAATTGGTGTGAAATTTAGGTAAATGTACTAGGGCAGAAAATGAATATGGAACAATGTAAAATTAACCTTAAAGATATAACTGAAGCTAAATGCATTTAAGCTGATTTAATAATGGTGGTAATTAAATTTAAAGTGATGAGAGCTGAGCCTACAAGAAGGAGAATTAAATTGTGACTACAACAAAATAATTCTATAAAACAAGGAGATTTAGCCACAGTGATGTAGGCTAAACCTAAACAGTGGCAAGTTGAATGCCAAATAACATAAAACAACACAAACTGATAGGTATTTGCACTAAGACAGGAAAATGTGAACACTGAATTATATGCAGTCAGTGGATAAGTATGAAAATTGAGTGTAAGAAGAGAGGTGCTAAACCCACATTCTGAAACAATATCAGTTTGATCCAGACCCATGGAAATTGACTCAAAAACAAGATAGATGTGTGGAAAATGAAGAGAACAAAACAGTGTTGATAACTGAATCCAAGATAAAAGGAAATAAACTAAAATGATGATGGCTGATTATACAGATATGGGTGTAGTAACAAAATATATGAATAGATTTAGAGATGATGGAAAATGAACCCAGTGATTGAATTGGAGTCAAAGACAATATAAAACAATGCTGCAGTGTCATAAGTGAATTAAAGATGATGTGCACTGAGCTCATGAGGACGGATGTGGAGTGAAATGTGTAATGAACCGATAACATGGGGAGATGCATCTAAAATGGTTTTAATCGATCTTGCATGGATGTAACTGAACTTAAAGCACATGAACTAAAGTTATCATTCTGAGGATTAAACCTAGTAATAGACCTAAATCAAAAAGAGAAGAGGTTATTCTGAAACAATAAGAATTGACTCTAATTACACTGAGACTGCAACAATAGGAAATTAATTTGAGGGCTATAATCCAAACCATCAGTTTTCTTTTTTAATGAAAAATATCTTGAAGTAAACCCCTAACAATGGGGGAAACCACGTAGAATGACATGATCTGACTACACAGTGCTATATTAAGTTTTATTTAAAAACAAGGTGAACTGAGTAAACTGTTACTTATCCCAGAGATAATGATGTAGTCATTTTAGTTTTCTATAAAATAAAACGAAATGATGACACAATCTCACAGATGGAATTTATGGGTTTATGCACTGAAAAAGTAGAGAGCACCATATATCTGAATTCTGAGGCTAGTTTTCCCTATAGGAGATAGAAATAACTCCCAATCAATAAGAACTGAAGACAAAAATTAGGACAGATGAACTTAGACAGAGCACAACTAAGAATGTTTTGCACAAACCCCTCTGAAGTGGAACCACTGAGTTCCATCTCTATATTAACTCTCTATGGAACTCCCAATTCACTTGCATTATTCCCAGTTGACATGTGAAATGTCTCAGCTGCAAAGTTTGGATTAATATCTTAATTTCCCCAAAGTTCAGGGAGTTTAGATCTGGGACTTTGATTTGGGCCTAACTCTAATATCAATGGGTTTGTATGTGGCACAATGACACAATATGGCTCTATACTCTATTCCAGTCGTTTTCAATCTGTTTTTCATTTGTGGATGTCTAAAAAAATTCAAATGGAGGTGTGGACCCCTTTGGAAATCTTAGACATAGTCTGCAGACCCTCAGAGGTCCACTGACCACATATTGAAAATCACTGCTCTATTCTACAAAGGGCCAGATAAATTGTGAATTGAAGCTGAGCTTTCATATTAGTGGGTTAAGTAACATCTAATGTTGGCAAGTAGACAATAATTCCTTAACATTGGCAAATGAGTTTTGATTAAATAATTGCTATGCAAATCTTCATCCAAAACTTGTACCAATCATGGAACTACTTTGAGATTTGAAAGTTAGATATTTCAGGTGGAATCCTGGCTCCACTGAAGTCAATAGGAATTTTACCATAGATTCCAAGAGGGCTAGGATTTCACCCTTCTTTTTCAATGTGTTTCTCCATTTCTTGGTGTTAACTAACAAAAATGTAGAAACACTAAATATCCTTAGGGCTGCTATATTTCTGACCCTACCAAAATGAGATACTGGGAAGATCTAAAAGAAGTCTGTTCTCTCAGCTTGATTTTCAGAAGAAAGAAGTTGGGATAAGCAAGAACAAAATTGTACATGATTATTCTATCCAAACTGATCCTTTTAAGGTTCATCCATCACCAGTTGCTAGCATAATAATTTTACACTAGAACCTTTTTTTTTTGACATAGTAGAAAGACTCCATATATTAACGATCTGGAGGATGGTGTGGACTGCACCCTTAGCAAGTTTGCAGATGACACTAAACTGGGAGGAGTGGTTGATACGCTGGAGGGTAGGGATAGGAACAGAGGGACCTAGACAAATTAGAGGATTGGGCCAAAAGAAATATGATGAGGTTCAACAAGGACAAGTGCAGAGTCCTGCACTTAGGACGGAAGAATCCCATGCACTGCTACAGACTAGGGACCGAATGGCTGGGCAGCAGTTCTGCAGAAAAGGACCTAGGGGTTACGGTGGACGAAAAGCTGAATATGAGTCAACAGTGTGCCCTTGTTGCCAAGAAGGCTAACGGCATTTTGGGTTGTATAAGTAGGGGCATTTCCAGCAGATCGAGGGAAGTGATCATTCCCCTCTACTCAGCACTGGTGAGGCCTCATTTGGAGTACTGTGTCCAGTTTTGGGCCCCACACTACAAGAAGGATGTGGATAAATTGGAGAGAGTCCAGCGGAGGGCAACAAAAATGATTAGGGGACTGGAGCACATGACTTATGAGGAGAGGCTGAGGGAACTGGGATTGTTTAGTCTGCAGAAGAGAAGAATGATAGCTGCTTTCAACTACCTGAAAGGGGGTTCCAAAGAGGATGGATATAGACTGTTCTCAGTGGTAGAAGATGACAGAACAAGGAGTAATGGTCTCAAGTTGCAGAGGGGGAGGTTTAGGCTGGATATTAGGAAAAACGTTTTCACTAGTAGGGTGGTGAAGAACTGGAATGGGTTACCTAGGGAGGTAGTGGAATCTCCTTCCTTAGAGGTTTTTAAGGTCAGGCTTGACAAAGCCCTGGCTGGGATGATTTAGTTGGGTTTGGTCCTGCTTTGAGCAGGGGGTTGGACTAGATGACCTCCTGAGGTCCCTTCCAACCCTGAGATTCTATGATTCTATTCTATGATTCTATGGGTATTTATATCTGAGAAACTATATTGGTTACTGATGGCCAATTAGAAGAACTTGTCCAGCAATCCCAGATGTGTGTGTGTGTGCATGTGTGTGTAGATATGGGTTGTATGGATTATCTATTTCAGTTTTATCAGAAGTAATTTAGATGAAGTAATGATTGCTACAGTATGAAATGATATGGGGCAAACTCATCAGGATGATTGATATCAAGATCTTCATATTTCCCATGTAATATAAATCTTAAAGATGCCTGCTGTCAGTGTAAGACAAATGTTCTGCTTCGCATCACAATGTAAGATCTGATTCTCATTCCTTTTTTCTGACACTCTAAAGTAATGGAATATACATCAGTATAACAGAATCTGTCTACTGTAATATAGGTAGGCTTTGTACACTCACTATAAGAGAGGGTTTTCCATTGTAATATGAAAGGATCTTCTCAATGAAATAGAGTGAAGTCTGTAGAAACCTATTACTGTTTACTTTGTGGAGATTTCACACACACACAGAGGTTTTGGGTGTGTGATGATTTATGGAATCTGTGCAATTTATGAATTCTGGTTGATGGTATGGAGTTGTTCTTATGAAATTGTTGTATTTTTGAATACCTCCATGTGTAAGTACATTCCACCTTTGCTGATAAAGGCTGTGCCACATCCTTCCCAGACCAGGTACAATGGTCGATTGTTAGAACTCAATGACTGCCTATTCCTGTGGAAGCACTTTGGGACAATGGGTTAGCTCAGGCCTAGGCAAACCAGTTTCAATATATATCTCTGTAGGGGGCTTGCGAAGGGGAGAGAGTGGAAAATTCCCAAACAGGACAAAGAGACAGAGTGACAAAGCAGAAGATTAAAAAGGACTTGTAAGGGAAGATTTTCACACCCACACAGGAAGCTTTGGACAGGGGAGAGGAACAGACAAGCATGCTTTCATAGCTTGGGGGTTAACCAAAGTCAAAGCAGGCTGACCTGGAGAGAGAGAAAGAAGCTCCATGGTTGAGAAGACAAGCCATATACTGCAGGAGAATGAGCCTGGATGCCTCCAGAGGACCCTGATCTGAGCCTAAAGAATGCTGCGGAGTTGTGAGGAAATAGAGGCATGGAAATTTGTGCAGGGTTTATTATTTTTGTATAGATCTGTGTATTTCTTGTGCTACTAAGTAAAGAGTGCTTTAGAATTCTGTACAAAGTCTGTTTCCATGTTATGTGCTACAGAGCACCTACTGAGATGGAGTTCTGGGTAGGGGTATGCATAAGCTGTTAGGGAGTGTGGGGTTCAGCACT